>NW_021303930.1:0-749 GCF_002162155.2 Triticum dicoccoides
GAGCTAGCTAAGCATATGAAGTCATTTAGGACCTAAAATATGTCATTTCTTAAGCATACTATATCATTTTAGAGCTAGCTTAGCATATTAAGTCTTTTTTGAGGAAAAGATGCTAAGTATAGGTCATTTTAGAGCTATCCTAGGTTAAATAGGTCATTTTTATGCTAGCTAAGCATATTAAGTCATTTTGGAGGAAAAATGCTAAGTATAGGTCATTTTAGAGCTATCCTAGGTTAAATACATCATTTTGGAGCTAATTAAGCTTATTATGTCATTTTGGAGCTAGCTAAGCATGTGAAGTCATTTAGGGGCTAAACTATGTCATTTCTTAAGCATATTATGTCATTTTAGAGCTAGTTAAGCATATTAACTAATTTTGGAGGAAAAGATTCTAAGTATAGCTCATTTTTAAGCTAGCTAAGCATATCAAGTCTTTTTTTGAGGAAAACATGCTAAGTATATGTCATTTTAGAGCTATCCTAGGTTAAATAGGTCATTTTTATGCTAGCTAAGCATATTAAGTCATTTTGGAGGAAAAATGCTAAGTATAGGTCATTTTAGAGCTATCCTAGGTTAAGTATGTCATTTTGGAGCTAATTAAGCTTATTATGTCATTTTGGAGCTAGCTAAGCATGTGAAGTCATTTAGGAGCTAAACTATGTCATTTCTTAAGCATATTATGTCATTTTAGAGCTAGTTAAGCATATTAACTAATTTTGGAGGAAAAGATTCTAAGTATAGGTCATTTT
>NW_021303931.1:0-949 GCF_002162155.2 Triticum dicoccoides
CACTCACACTTATCTTGAGGCTTTTAGTAGTTTCCATTTACTTGTCTATGAACTGTATAGGCAACCAAGTAGTCCTTTACCGCGGACGCGGCTATTCGAATAGATCATGTTAACCCTGCAGGGGGTACTTCTTCATACACGCTCTCACCACTTACCGTCGTTTACACGACATGTACTCGGCAACCTTCAAGCGGAAGCCCAACGTGGGTGTCGGCCACGACCTACCTAATCACCTAAGCCTCCAGTCCAGGTTTATCGCCTATTCAGGTTCCATCCGCAGGGAGTCCGGCCGAGGTTTCCCATACGGCCCCGAACGATGTGAACAGGGTTCCCGAGATACCTAACGGGTATTCGGTACACCCGGCCACGTACCTACCGCATCACAGCCCACCCCTACGGTCAGCACTGTCCACGGCCTCCAGTAGGCTACAATCACCAGAAACTACTTGCAACTCCTGGACGGAGAACTAGGGTGAATAATAAGCCGAGAGGGTCCATTGGTTTCGGGCCCAATGCATGGTAGTAGCTGATTCTTAAATCACACATACAGATCTCAGTGCTTAAGGTCGGCTTCAATGAAACAACCCACCATGTACTCCTACATGGCCTCTCATCGATACCTTTACCAAATCGTGTTCACCACACTACTCTCATTACTGACGTAATCATTTCACTCCAGCCCATCCCCCCGATGAACCAGACCTGACACGACTCTAAGCATAGCAGGCATAGCAAGGTAGGAACAACACATACATATGGCTCAAACAACTCCTACACATGCTAGTGGGTTTCATCTAGTTACTGTGGCAATGACAGGTCATGCAGAGGAAATGGGTTCAACTACCGTAGCACACAGCAGTTTGAATCGCGTTGTCTTAATGCAGTAAAAGAGAGCAGGAGCGAGAACATGGGATTGTATCGATATGATCAAATGGTTGGTTGCTTGCCT
>NW_021303932.1:0-1861 GCF_002162155.2 Triticum dicoccoides
TGAGGGGTTGCTATAAACACTAGTAAAGTACACATCAATAACATGTATATCAAATATACTTATGTTCACTTTGCCATCCTTCTTATCCGCCAATCACTTGGGGTAGTTCCGCTTCCAGTGACCAATCCTTTTGCAGTTGAAGCACTTAGTCTTAGGCTTAGGACCAGAGTTGGGCTTCTTCACTTGAGTAGCAACTCGCTTGCCGTTCTTCTTGAAGTTCCCCTTCTTTCCTTTGCCCTTTTATTGAAAATTAGTGGTCTTGTCTACCATCAACACTTGATGTTTTTCTTGATTTCTACCTTCGTCGATTTTAGCATCACGAAGAGCTCGGGGATCGTTTTCGTCATCCCTTGCATTATAGTTCATCATGAAGTTCTACTAACTTGATGGTGGTGACTAGAGAATTCTGTCAATCACTATCTTATCTGGAAGATTAACTCCCACTTGATTCAAGCGATTGTAGTACCCAGACAATCTGAGCACATGCTCACTAGTTGAGCGATTCTCCTCCATCTTTTAGCTATAGAACTTGTTGGAGACTTCATATCTCTCAACTCGGGTATTTGCTTGAAATATTAACTTCAACTTCTGGAACATCTCATATGGTCCATGATGTTCAAAACGTCTTTGAAATCCCGATTCTAAGCCGTTAAGCATGGTGCACTAAACTATCAAGTAGTCATCATATTGAGCTAGCCAAACGTTCATAACGTCTGCATCTGCTCCTGCAATAGGTCTGTCACCTAGCGGTGCATTAAGGACATAATTCTTT
Source organism: Triticum dicoccoides (assembly GCF_002162155.2). Lineage (NCBI taxonomy): Eukaryota > Viridiplantae > Streptophyta > Magnoliopsida > Poales > Poaceae > Triticum > Triticum dicoccoides. The sequence continues at coordinate 773 of NW_021303932.1, forward strand.
TGTGCAGCAATGAGGATAAACCTCAGATCACGGATCTAATCCGCATTATTGCTACTAACATTTTTCAACACAATTTTCTCAAGGAACATATCAAAATAAACGTATGAAAGCAACAACGCGAGCTATTGATCTACAACATAATTTGCAAAATACTACCAGGACTAAGTTCAAGATAAATTTAAGTTCAATTAATCATATTACTTAAGAACTCCCACTTAGATAGACATCCCTCTAATCCTCTAAGTGATCACGTGATCCAAATCAACTAAACCATGTCCGATCATCACGTGAGATGGAGTAGTTTTCAATGGTGAACATCACTATGTTGATCATATCTACTATATGATTCACGCTCGACCTTTCGGTCTCCGTGTTCCGAGGCCATATCTGTATATGCTAGGCTCGTCAAGTATAACCTGAGTATTCCGCGTGTGCAACTATTTTTCACCCGTTGTATTTGAACGTAGAGCCTATCACACCCGATCATCACGTGGTGTCTCAGCACGAAGAACTTTCGCAACGGTGCATACTCAGGGAGAACACTTCTTGATAATTAGTGAGAGATCATCTTAAAATGCTACCGTCAATCAAAGCAAGATAAGATGCATAAAGGATAAACATCACATGCAATCAATATAAGTGATATGATATGGCCATCATCATCTTCTGCTTGTGATCTCCATCTTCGAAGCACCGTCATGATCACCATCGTCACCGGCGCGACACCTTGATCTCCATCGTAGCATCGTTGTCGTTACGCCATCTATTGCTTCTACGACTATCGCTACCGCTTAGTGATAAAGTAAAGCAATTACAGGGCGTTTGCATTTCATACAATAAAGCGACAACCATATGGCTCCTGCCAGTTGCCGATAACTTCGGTTACAAAACATGATCATCTCATACAATAAAATATAGCATCATGTCTTGGCCATATCACATCACAACATGCCCTGCAAAAACAAGTTAGACGTCCTCTACTTTGTTGTTGCAAATTTTACGTGGCTGCTACGGGCTTAAGCAAGAACCAATCTCACCTACGCATCAAAACCACAACGATAGTTTGTCAAATAGACTCCATTTTAACCT
>NW_021303933.1:0-1370 GCF_002162155.2 Triticum dicoccoides
TCATCCGGTGCTGGTCCTCAGAAGCGCCGCGTGTGGGTGCCCAACACCGCCCTGCCACCCAGGTTCACACCGAGGCCATCTTTCCAGGCGCCTCGCCCTGTTCAACAGTCTGCTCCAGCCAAGCCCTATGGGGGTCCAACCAACAATGCTCCTCCACGTACCAGTTCCGTGACTTGTTTCAAGTGTGGGGAATCTGGCCACTATATGCGTGAGTGTCCCCAGACCAACCCCAACCAATCTGCTAAAGCTGTTGGCCGTGGCAAGCCGACAGGGAAAGTGTTCCACGCCAAGCCGGCCACCGCTACACGTGGCCATGTCAACTGTATCTCTGCCGAAGAAGCTCAAGAGGATCCCAACGTCGTTCTCGGTACGCTCCTTGTTAATTGCCACCCGGCATCTGTTCTTTTCGATACAGGAGCCTCTCATTCATTTATATCCGAGAACTATGCTCGCTTGCATAACACCGCATTCTGTGACATGCCATCCACTATGGAAATTTCTACTCCCGGTTCTAGATGGCAGACCTCTAGGGTAAGTTATGGAAATGAAATCCAAGTCGACAGACTTGTTTTCCTTGCATCTTTGATAGCTCTCAAATTTTCAGATATTAATATCATTTTGGGTATGGACTGGATGTCAGCTCATCATGCCAAAATTGATTGCTTCTCTAGGACTGTTCAACTCACTCATCCTTCGGGGAAGATAGTCAATGTCTTGACCCGATTAGCCAAGCGACAATTATATTCTCTTAACGCCAGCCCTTTGCCAGACCTTGAGGACGTTCCGGTAGTCCGTGACTTCCCGGATGTCTTCCCAGAGGAATTTCCAGGTGTTCCACCTGACAGGGATGTTGAGTTCGTAATAGACCTCATTCCAGGAACCGTTCCGATTGCTAGAAGACCCTATAAGATGGCACCACTAGAACTAGCCGAGCTTAAGAAACAACTCGATGAATCCTTGAAAAAGGGTTTCATCCGACCTAGTTCATCTCCGTGGGCTTGCCCCGTCCTCTTCGTCAAGAAGAAGGATGGTACGGACCGGATGGTTGTAGATTATCGACCTGTCAATTTGGTCACAATCAAGAACAAATATCCGCTCCCTAGGATCAACGACCTGTACGATCAGCTCGCTGGATCCTCAGTCTTCTCCAAGATGGATTTGAGGTTGGGCTACCATCAAATCAAAATCAGAAACGGGGACATCCCTAAAACGGCCTTTGTTACTCGTTATGGCCAATACGAGTACACCGTCATGTCTTTCGGTTTAACCAACGCTCCAGCCACCTTTTCTCGGTTAATGAACTCAATCTTCATGGAGTATTTGGATAAATTCGTCGTAGTTTATCTCGATGATATACTCATCTACTCCAA
>NW_021303934.1:0-1405 GCF_002162155.2 Triticum dicoccoides
ATCCAAGGCAATATCACAAACATCATAGGCAATTTGACCAAACTCACAACCTTGTATCTTTGCAGCAACCAACTTTCTAGACACACCCCTCAAGAACTAGGTTACCCTGAGAACGTGGACTTGGACCTTAGCAACAACACACTAACAGGTTCTATCCCAAAACACCTAGGCAATATCACAAACATCTCTCAATTGTTCCTTGACAATAACCAACTTTTTGGCGACATTCCTCGAGAATTAGGTTATTTGGTCAACTTAGAGATCTTGTTCCTTGACAATAACCAACTTTTTGACCAAACTTTGTTTCTATTTAGAGAGAAACATGGCCCACAACGATGAGGCCGGGGGTTCGGGCGGCAAGGCATTCTGGGAGCTGTCCCAGGAGATGGAGGAACAACCTCACTTGTATGAGGCCGCCGCCTTCCCCACCGATCCTGAGACCACAGATGGTGCCGCCGAGGATGACCACACTGATGCCACCACTGATGGTGCCGCCGAGGATGCCACCACTGATGATGGCAGCGCACGCACAGATGGCAGCCAACCGAAGAGGCAACGGAAGGACCGGCGCCCGATCGTGCTCCGCACCCTCAAGGAGGAAGTTACTGAAGTGGACTCCAACGGGAATCCAACGGCGCCCGAACGAATAGTCAAGGGGTACTCGCTTCAGCTCGGGTGCATTGTCCGGAGCACCGTCTCGATCAACACCGAGAACCTGAGGCATCCTGACCGAGGGAATTTGCACAACCTCCTCTTCACGAAGCTGCACGAACGATACAAGTTCCCCGCTGAATTAGAAAACACAAGCCTCAAAGGGAATAAAGTGAACAATGCTGCCCTCACGAAGATGAGCAAGGCCCTGTCTACTTGGAAAAGCAATGTGAAGAGAATGATCGAGAAAGGTGAGAGTTATCAGAAGATCAAGGAGAAAAATCCTTCGATCACCAAAGATGACTACAACGACTTCAAGATCAATTGCTCGAGCACCGCAAGCTCCCAATCAAGTGAGTGGGGGAAACAAATGCGGGAGCTGAACATAGGGGAACACACACTCGGTCCCGGCGGTTACAGAGTGGCGGAGCCTATATGGGACAAGGAGGAGGCAGACCGTGCCGAGCAAGGCCTACCGCCCCTCTTCAATAAATACGGTGACAAGCAGACCAGGAACTTTGTCAGGGCCCGGTACAAGAAGGACCCGAAAACAAAGGAGCTTACCACGGATCCGAAGACCAGGCAGCTTGAGCTTGTTCTGGTAAGGAATACACCCCCGCGTAATTAGCTCCATATGGTTGCATTCTAATTAATGAAGCCAAATTTCTAAATGGTTCACATTCCTTCCGCAGGCGACTGAAAGCAGTAGCGCGGGGTCGACTAAGAGCAACCCTTGGGACACCACTCTAAATAG
>NW_021303935.1:0-1009 GCF_002162155.2 Triticum dicoccoides
AGAAATGGAAGAGGAAGAGAAGAGGTAAAACTAAGTTGCTTCTTTGACCAATGAGTGAAACCAAAGAACCTTGAGAGGTTGAACAAATTGAAAGAAAGAATACAAAGGAGATGAACGAGATTGCAAACAATCCGTTAGAAAGAGGAACAAGGAACATTACGAGAACTTGAAGGTTGCAAAGACATGAATCAAGAGTTTAATGGACAAGATAGAATTCGAAACCACTCCGGTTAAAACAAGATGAGAGGGGAAGAATTCGGGCAGTACTCCGGTTGAACATGGAAGGAATAGAACATGAACTTGAGAAGATGGGATGTTACTTGATGAAATCAACAACACACTGCCTCCGGAACTATTGAAAGAATGGCACAATGGGTAAGAAGGATTTCAGACAGCTCTCTAGTTGAGGAAGGAGGGAAAACTTGATAATATTAGAGAACTCGAATGAAAACACGACACTCCGGTTAAATGGATAAGCAAGAAAAGAACACGATCCTCACGAATCGAGATGGTGAGTGAAAAGAGCAACGTCACAATGCCTCCGAAAGAAATAATAGAAGATATATCATTGGAATAACAGAATGGAGGGGGAAATGGCAACTTCTGCCACAATTGAGCTTGGAAAGCACTCTTCCAAGAAGGTTACAACGGGGTTGTTGGGAAAAACCAACAACGAAACGAATAAGCTTGTAGTGGGCTTATGGAAAACATCTCAAAATTATGAGGTGACAACCGGCCACTAACGGAAACGATTGCTAGCTTTAGATCGACGAAGAGATGAACACTTCTTCCACCAAGATGATAAAGAGATAACTTGGATCATTGGCAAGCACCACAAATAGCAACATTCCAATGGAAGGCTTTTAGGTGAAATATGACACAAGATAACTCCAACAACGAGGTTGATGGATTTAAAAATAACTCATTCTTAACAACATGTGAATCATGGAACATGAACTCAAATTATCAAGAATGACATAATACCACCTCCAAAATATGGTAGAAAGAA
>NW_021303936.1:0-1195 GCF_002162155.2 Triticum dicoccoides
TCAGCGTCTTCAGGAGCCATGTATTGCGTCTCATGATCAGAATCATCTCCACCATGTTCTTCACGTGTAATAAGAGCCAATGTCTCCTCATCATAGTCACTAGCGGACTCATATCCACCATCCGCGGTAGCAATCATCACACGCGGAGATTTGCATTCCCTCGCATAATGACCTCCTCCCTTACAACGACGACAAATAATATCACTTGTGTGCCCTGTTGATGCCATGGAAGAAGAAGAACGCTGTGTAGGCCCCGCAGGTGCGCTCTTGGCAGATAATGGTGGTTGTGCCTGTTTTCTTGTATCACGGCTGGAGGTGGCACCGGATGGAGGTGCTGGTGCTGTTGAAGTAGAAGATGCACGTGGTGTCCATGATGAAGGTCGGCCTGCAGAAAAGTTAGTTCGCCCCAATGCTTGTCGATCCTGCACTTCACGTTCAGCTTTACAAGCAAGATGGAATAAACGAGTGATATTAGTATACTCCTTATAGTCTAGAATGGTCTGAATCTCTCTATTTAATCCACCCAGAAAACATGCAAGCATAGCTTCATTCTCCTCAACAATACCACATCTAATCATGCCAGTTTGTAATTCCTGATAATATTCTTCTACAGAATTTTTTCCTTGTCTTAAACGCTGCAATTTTTGAAGCAATTCACGTTGATAATATGGTGGAACCCAACGCGTACGCATAGCAGTTTTCAAAGCGGCCCAAGTAGTTGGAATAGGATACAATCTACAATGTTCAGACCACCATACACATGCAAAACTAGTGAAAGCACAAACAGCAGCAGCAACTCGTCTCTCCTCAGGATATTGTAAGCATGTAAATCGTTGTTCAGTTTCTAACTCCCAAGTAAGATATATATCAGGAACATATCTACCCTCAAATGGTGGAATATTCAATTTCAGTTTAGGAATATGGACATCATCTCGTACCTGAGGTGGTGGTGCAGGCCTACCATTACGAATATATACCTGAGGTCGACCTGCTGGTGGTGGTACAGGTGGCTGCACGTAGTGTTGATTTTGATCAACCTCATCCTCATAGTCTCCCACATAATCATCCTCCTCCGCATCAGCAGCAGGAGCCACAGAAGTATCAACAGCAGCACCAACAGTTTGGCCAAACGCAAGAGGAACACGGCTTGCTCGGCGGAGGTCTGCTTCGCGACGTGGAGGTAGTCGTTGTTGTT
>NW_021303937.1:0-1504 GCF_002162155.2 Triticum dicoccoides
AATTGCAAAACATATATGAATATAAAAAGTGTTCATGAATTTTAAAAAAAGTTCAGGAATTTAGAGAATGTATGCAAATTCAAAAACTAATTGCAAAACAAATGATGTTTGTGAATTAAAAAAAATTATGTTCTTTAAAATTAAAGTCAAATAATGTTCATGAATATAAAAATGTTCAGGACATGAAAATAGGTTCACAAATTTTAAATTATCCTGAAATTCAAAAATGTTTAGGCATTCAAAAAAATCCGTGAATATGGAAAATGGACAAAAAATAATGAAAACCCGAAGCAAAAAAAGAACAAAAACCTACGAAATAAAAAAATATGTTTGTGAATTTTGTCAGAAAGTTCCAGGTTAAAAAAATGCGTGATTTCAAAAACAATCTTCACAAATCTAAAAAAACAACCATGGATATATAAATTATTCTTGAACTAAACAGAGATTGGGAATTTCAGGAAAAAAATGTTCAAGAATTCAAAAAATATTCCGAAGCTCACAAGTATGGGTGAAATTACAAATAATTGACTTATTCAAAAAATGTTCGTGAATTTAAAAATATTGAAGAATTTAATGAATGTTCGGAAACTAAAAAATGTTCACCAATCTCAACAGAAGAACGTGAATCATACAAATGTTGTGAATTCAAAAATGTTTCCCAATAAATGAAACTTCACGAAATCTAAAAAATATTTCATATTCGAGAATTCAAAACAATGATCATGAATCTCAAAAAATGATGGTGAATTAAAAAATTGTTCACGAATTTGAAAAAGTTAATTAATTGGAAAGACATTCGAATTTGATAAATGCACAATTTCCCAAAACATGTTTGCAAATAGAAAAAATTCACGACTTCTAACAATGTTCACGAGTCGAAAATATGTTCACCAATTTCAAAATATTCATAGATTCATAAAATGTTACCAAAAAAGGCTCGCTAAATTTTGTGAGTGGGTGTGACGCCCGGATAATTAGACTACAGTAATCCCCCGTTAACGAAGCCACGTCACCTTGATTATTGTTGCTAATCTCGCGTTAGTTCGAACCCAATTCAAATTCAAATTTAAAATCAAGCAAACAATAAAAGTTTTCAAATATTAAAACTAAAATGTTCAATGAATAGTAGATAAGTCAGAGGCTATGATAAAATTGTAAACAACATTATTGAAATTTGTTAAGTGACTTAAACAACCTCAAACAGTGCCTGAAAGCATTATTTAATAACCTTTTTATCATTACAAAACAAGTATGAAATGATATTTACCCCAAACTAGTTTTTTTTTTGTGGTAGGATATATTGTGTTGTGATTTGTGGGCCAACTCTCATATTTTACAAAACTCATTTGGTGCCAAAACAATTAGCTAAAACTAAAACAGAAAAATAAAAATAGAAAACAAAACCCCACCCCCACCCCCACCCCACCCCACACTGGACCAGACGACCCAGCTCACAGGCCAGGCCAGCCTACATGGCCCAACCGGCCGCACCCCGCTCCCTTAT
>NW_021303938.1:0-1611 GCF_002162155.2 Triticum dicoccoides
TGTGTGGGGAAACAAGAGATAGGGTTGATTTCGGACCCCTCCACCAAGGGCCACGAAATTCCCCCCTCTTCCTCCATATATACAGCCCTTAGGGCATCGTTTAGACTTTGGGTTTTGTTTAGATTAAAAGTTCGCCATAGCTGCAACTTCGCGTACTTCGTTTGTGTTCAACGACCAGACAAAGGCGTCACAGAACCCCACCTTGATCAATAAAGCTTTCATCTTATATTTGCAATATCCAGATTGCAATCTCAGTTTCTTGCTTGTTCTTCGTTTGCTCGCAGGAAACAGACCCTCGTGGTCAGGTTGATCGTGCTCCGGCGTGGTCAATAACCTCTCGGAGTTGGTTTAGCGATTGCTAAGGCGCGACGTCCTCGCACGTTCGTAGTCGGATCGTCAAAGTCGACTTCCACCAAAGCGAAATCCACCATCTCATCGAAAGACGGGACACCTTTGCCTCTATCATCATCATATCCGAACCAATCTGAGCCTTTGCATAATCTTTTTAGGGTTTTGCTTTGTTGAATTTGCGGTTGCATCGTCGTGTCTAGTTGCTGGTCTTAGAGTCTAGTCTTTTAGAGTTTCGAGTTCTGGTCATAAGTTGTCACGCCGCCGCCGCACCATCATCATCACCCCTGCCATCTACCACCACCGCTTATCCGCCACCGCTTCGAATCCGTATCCATATACCACCACAGCTGTCATATACCACCACCGCTGCCATCTACCACCATATATCCACCACCAATCCGAGTTCTTGTCATATTAGGTTTGTTTTCGAGATCCATCTAGATTCCGATTCGTGTTTCCTTGCCGGAGTAGGTTTCGAAAAAAAAAAGAGTCGGGTAGCCACGATCCGTTTAGGCCCAAAATTTTTCGAAAACGCATTTTTCGAAAAAATTTCTGGCTATCCTATTTTTAGGTGTTTCTGAGTGTTTTGAGACAGGTGCCATTATAGGAAGTTTTTTTGACCCGTTTCCAGTTCTTGGGTCCGGGCAGTCAAAAAAAAAATTGGTCAAAAAAAAATTTCTTGCCCATCCTGTCAGTTTGAGCTAAGAAGAGTTTTGAGACACTCGCCATTATAGTGATTTTTCGCAAAAAAAACAGCGCAAAAAAAAGAGCGCAAAAAAAAAAAGAGCGAAAAAAAAATTCCAGAGTGTGCTTTTCCCTTGTTTACGTGCCGCGCCGTGATTTTGTTAGTGTTCTAGGCTCGCGTCTCTAGCACAGTCTAGCCTAGGACCAGCACAGTACCGTCGTTCAGCGTTTATTCAACTTTGCATCTCTGAATTGATTATTGCTGACCCTTTTTGCTACCATATTATAAGCCTTCCCAGCTCCACATACATCTACGTCGTGCGTTTGACTCTCCCTGGTAATCGCTCTATCCAAGCTTTGAGAGTTTTTGACTACAACGGTTGCCGATCACCGCCTGCTGCTGGGTAAGAACTGGTAAGAATTTGAGATTTGCTTGACGGATTTGTGACACCCACCACCACCACTTGTTCGTAGTCTGTAGGATCATATTCTTGTGTGTTTCTATTGCTGCTAACCATGCCAGGATCACAAGCCGACGAGATTGACTGGGAGAATTTATCGAACAAGGAGCTTCAT
>NW_021303939.1:0-1004 GCF_002162155.2 Triticum dicoccoides
TCAGAAACACCTAAAAATAGGATAGCCAGAAATTTTTTCGAAAAATGCGTTTTCGAAAAATTTTGGGCCTAAACGGAGCGTGGCTACCCGACTCTTTTTTTTTTTCCGAAACCTACTCCGGCAAGGAAACACGAATCGGAATCGAGATGGATCCCGAAAACAAACCTAATAAGCAAAGAACTCGGATTGGTGGTGGATATATGGTGGTGGTATATGGCAGCGGTGGTGGTAGCGGTGGTAGTATATGGATATGGATCGGTGGTGGTATATGGACACGGATTGGTGGTGGTATATGGATACGAATTCGGAGCGGTGGTGGTAGATGGCAGGGGTGATGATGATGGTGCAGCGGCGGCGTGACAACTTATGACCAGAACTCGAAACTCTAAAAGACTAGACTCTAAGACCAGCAACTAGACACGACGATGCAACCGCAAATTCAACAAAGCAAAACCCTAAAAAGATTATGCAAAGGCTCAGATTGGTTCGGATATGATGAACTAACCCTAATTTTTTTTGTGGCTTTTTCGTGGACTGTAGGTATCAAGAACAGACTCGATCTAAACTACGAAAAACTGTAAAATCTCACCGAGCAACCTGGAAATCTGATACCACTTGATACAGGCAAAGGTGTCCCGTCTTTCGATGAGATGGTGGATTTCGCTTTGGTGGAAGTCGACTTTGACGATCCGACTACGAACGTGCGAGGACGTCGCGCCTTAGCAATCGCTAAACCAACTCCGAGAGGTTATTGACCACGCCGGAGCACGATCAACCTGACCACGAGGGTCTGTTTCCTGCGAGCAAACGAAGAACAAGCAAGAAACTAAGATTGCAATCTGGATATTGCGAATATAAGATGAAAGCTTTATTGATCAAGGTGGGGTTCTGTGACGCCTTTGTCTGGTCGTTGAACACAAACGAAGTACGCGAAGTTGCAGCTATGGCGAACTTTTAATCTAAACAAAACCCAAAGTCTAAACGATGCCCTAAGGGCTGTATAT
>NW_021303940.1:0-1023 GCF_002162155.2 Triticum dicoccoides
ATTTCGAAATACATAAGTATAGGCTATTTTTAGAGTCCGTATGTGTGGGGAAACAAGAGATAGGGTTGATTTCGGACCCCTCCACCAAGGGCCACGAAATTCCCCCCTCTTCCTCCATATATACAGCCCTTAGGGCATCGTTTAGACTTTGGGTTTTGTTTAGATTAAAAGTTCGCCATAGCTGCAACTTCGCGTACTTCGTTTGTGTTCAACGACCAGACAAAGGCGTCACAGAACCCCACCTTGATCAATAAAGCTTTCATCTTATATTCGCAATATCCAGATTGCAATGTTAGTTTCTTGCTTGTTCTTCGTTTGCTCGCAGGAAACAGACCCTCGTGGTCAGGTTGATCGTGCTCCGGCGTGGTCAATAACCTCTCGGAGTTGGTTTAGCGATTGCTAAGGCGCGACGTCCTCGCACGTTCGTAGTCGGATCGTCAAAGTCGACTTCCACCAAAGCGATATCCATCATCTCATCGAAAGACGGGACACCTTTGCCTCTATCAAGTGGTATCAGATTTCCAGGTTGCTCGGTGAGATTTTACAGTTTTTCGTAGTTTAGATCGAGTCTGTTCTTCATACCTACAGTCCACGAAAAAGCCACAAAAAAAAATTAGGGTTAGTTCATCATATCCAAACCAATCTGAGCCTTTGCATAATCTTTTTAGGGTTTTGCTTTGTTGAATTTGCGGTTGCATCGTCGTGTCTAGTTGCTGGTCTTAGAGTCTAGTCTTTTAGAGTTTCGAGTTCTGGTCATAAGTTGTCACGCCGCCGCCGCACCATCATCATCGCCCCTGCCATCTACCACCACCGCTCCGAATCCGTATCCATATACCACCACCAATCCGTGTCCATATACCACCACCGATCCATATCCATATACTACCACCGCTACCACCACCGCTGCCATATACCACCACCATATATCCACCACCAATCCGAGTTCCTTGCTTATTAGGGTTGTTTTCGAGATCCATCTAGTTTCCGATTCGTGTTTCCTTGCCGGAGTAGGTTTCGGAAAAA
>NW_021303941.1:0-932 GCF_002162155.2 Triticum dicoccoides
TGTTGGGGAACGTAGCAGAAATTCAAAATTTTCCTACGAATCACCAAGATCTATCTATGGAGAGACCAGCAACGAGTAGAAGGAGAGTGCATCTACATACCCTTGTAGATCGCTAAGCGGAAGCGTTCAAGTGAACGGGGTTGATGGAGTCGTACTCGTCGTGATTCAGATCACCGATGATCCTAGTGCCGAACGGACGGCACCTCCGCGTTCAACACACGTACAGCCCGGTGACGTCTCCCACGCCTTGATCCAGCAAGGGGAGAGGGAGAGGTTGAGGAAGACTCCATCCAGCAGCAGCACAACGGCGTGGTGGTGATGGAGGAGCGTGGCAATCCTGCAGGGCTTCGCCAAGCACCTACGGGAGAGGAGGAGGAGAACTTGGGAGAGAGGGAGGGGCTGCACCAAAGGCATAGGTCTGTTTGGGAGGCCCTCCTACCCCACTATATATAGGGATCCCAAGGGGGGTGCGCCAGCCCCTAGGAGATCCAATCTCCAAGGGGCGGCGGCCAGGGGAGGAGTCCTCCCCCCCCCAAGGCACCTAGGAGGTGCCTTCCCCTGCTGGGACTCTTCCTTTAGGGTTTCCCCAGGCGCATGGGCCTCTTGGGGCTGGTGCCCTTGGCCCATGTAGGCCAAGGCGCACCCCCCACAGCCCATGTGGCCCCCCGGGGCAGGTGGCCCCACCCGGTGGGCCCCCGGGACCCTTCCGGTGGTCCCGGTACAATACCGATGACCCCGAAACTTGTCCCGATGGCCGAAACAGGACTTCCTATATATAAATCTTTACCTCCGGACCATTCCGGAACTCCTTGTGACGTCCGGGATCTCATCCGGGACTCCGAACAACATTCGGTAACCACATACAAGCTTCCTTTATAACCCTAGCGTCATCGAACCTTAAGTGTGTAGACCCTACGGGTTCGGGAGACATG
>NW_021303942.1:0-1446 GCF_002162155.2 Triticum dicoccoides
TGTTGGGGAACGTAGCAGAAATTCAAAATTTTCCTACGAATCACCAAGATCTATCTATGGAGAGACCAGCAACGAGTAGAAGGAGAGTGCATCTACATACCCTTGTAGATCGCTAAGCGGAAGCGTTCAAGTGAACGGGGTTGATGGAGTCGTACTCGTCGTGATTCAGATCACCGATGATCCTAGTGCCGAACGGACGGCACCTCCGCGTTCAACACACGTACAGCCCGGTGACGTCTCCCACGCCTTGATCCAGCAAGGGGAGAGGGAGAGGTTGAGGAAGACTCCATCCAGCAGCAGCACAACGGCGTGGTGGTGATGGAGGAGCGTGGCAATCCTGCAGGGCTTCGCCAAGCACCTACGGGAGAGGAGGAGGAGAACTTGGGAGAGAGGGAGGGGCTGCACCAAAGGCATAGGTCTGTTTGGGAGGCCCTCCTACCCCACTATATATAGGGATCCCAAGGGGGGGTGCGCCAGCCCCTAGGAGATCCAATCTCCAAGGGGCGGCGGCCAGGGGAGGAGTCCTCCCCCCCCCAAGGCACCTAGGAGGTGCCTTCCCCTGCTGGGACTCTTCCTTTAGGGTTTCCCCAGGCGCATGGGCCTCTTGGGGCTGGTGCCCTTGGCCCATGTAGGCCAAGGCGCACCCCCCACAGCCCATGTGGCCCCCCAGGGCAGGTGGCCCCACCCGGTGGGCCCCCGGGACCCTTCCGGTGGTCCCGGTACAATACCGATGACCCCGAAACTTGTCCCGATGGCCGAAACAGGACTTCCTATATATAAATCTTTACCTCCGGACCATTCCGGAACTCCTCGTGACGTCCGGGATCTCATCCGGGACTCCGAACAACATTCGGTAACCACATTCAAGCTTCCTTTATAACCCTAGCGTCATCGAACCTTAAGTGTGTAGACCCTACGGGTTCGGGAGACATGCAGACATGACCGAGACGTTCTCCGGTCAATAACCAACAGCGGGATCTGGATACCCATGTCGGCTCCCACATGTTCCACGATGATCTCATCGGATGAACCACGATGTCAAGGACTCAATCGATCCCGTATACAATTCCCTTTGTCTAGCGGTATTTTACTTGCCCGAGATTCGATCGTCGGTATCCAATACCTTGTTCAATCTCGTTACCGGCAAGTCACTTTACTCGTTCCGTAACACATCATCCCGTGATCAACTCCTTGGTCACATTGCGCATATGATGATGTCCTACCGAGTGGGCCCAGAGATACCTCTCCGTTTACACGGAGTGACAAATCCCAGTCTCGATCCGCATAAAACAATAGATACTTTCGGAGATACCTGTAGTGTACCTTTATAGTCACCCAGTTACGTTGTGACGTTTGATACACCCAAGGCACTCCTACGGTATCCAGGAGTTACACGATCTCATGGTCAAAGGAAGAGATACTTGACATTGGCAAAGCTCTAGCAAA
>NW_021303943.1:0-1488 GCF_002162155.2 Triticum dicoccoides
AACTTGCCTTCGGATCTGTGATAGAAGGTGTACCCAATAGTTACCTTTGGGTATTCTATGAAGACGCACTTCTCCGATTTGGGTTCGAGCTTATCAGGTTGAAAACCTTTTTCATATAAGCATCGCAACTCCAAGCTTTAAGAAACGACAACTTAGGTTTACTGCTAAACCATAGTTCATACGGTGTCGTCTCAACGGATTTAGATAGTGCCCTATTAAACGTGAATGTAGCTGTCACTAATGCATAACCCCAAAACGATAGTGGTAAACCGATAAGAGACATCATAGATCGCACCATATCTAGTAAAGTACGATTACGACGTTCGGACACACCATTACATTGTGGTGTTCTAGATGGCGTGAGCTGTGAAACTATTCCACATTGTTTTAATTGAAGACCAAACTCGTAACTCAAATATTCGTCTCCACGATCAGGTCATAGAAATTTTATTTTCTTGTTACGATGATTTTTCCACTTCACTCTGAAATTCTTTGAACCTTTCAATTATTTCAGACTTATGTTTCATCAAGTAGATATACCCATATCTGCTCAAATAATTTTGTGAAGGTCAGAAAATAACGATACTTGCCATGAGCATCAACACTCATTGGATCGCATACATCGTTATGTATTATTTCCAATAAGTCAGTAGCTTGTTCCATTGTTCCGGAGAACGGAGTTTTTAGTCATCTTGCCCAAAAGGCACGGTTCGCAAGCATCAAATGATTCATAACCAAGTGATTCCAAAAATCCATCTTTATGGAGTTTCTTCATGCGCTTTACACCAATATGACCCAAACGGCAGTGCCACAAATAAGTTGCACTATCATTATCAACATTGCATCTTTTGGCATCAATATTATGAATATGTGTATCACTACGATCGAGATCCAACAAACTATTTTCATTGGGTGTATGACCATCAAAGGTTTTATTCATTTAATCAGAACAACAATTATTCTCTGATTTTAAATGAATAACCTTATTGCAATAAACATGATCAAATCATATACATGCTCAAGGCAAACACCAAATAACATTAATTTAGGTTCAACACTAATCCCGAAAGTATAGGGAGTGTGCGATGATGATCATATCAATCTTGGAACCACTTCCAACACACATCGTCACTTCACCCTCAACTAGTTTATGTTTATTCTGTAACTCCTGTTTCGAGTTACTAATCTTAGCAACCGAACAAGTATCAAATACTCAGGGGTTACTATAAACACTAGTAAGGTACACATCAATAACATGTATATCAAATATACCCTTGTTCACTTTGCCATCCTTCTTATCCACCAAATATTCAAGGCATTTCCGCTTCTAGTGACCATTTCCTTCGCAGTATAATCACTCAGTTTCAGGCTTTGGTCCAGCTTTGGGCTTCTTCGCGGGAGTGACAACTTGCTTGCCATTTTGCTTGAAGTTCCCTTTCTTTCCCTTTGCCCTTTTCTTGAAACTAGTGGTCTTGTCAATCATCAACA
>NW_021303944.1:0-1781 GCF_002162155.2 Triticum dicoccoides
TTTCAACATTTAAACAACTTTAACCAACATTTAAACTAGGTGAATTTCTCAAACAATTTCAAGATTACAAATTCCTTCATAATTCATGCCTTTCCATACATTTTCAACATTACAACCAGTGCGATTACCATACCTACAAATGCCCAAAAGTATTTGCAAATGGGTATTGGTAGTGCTTGATCTTCAAGCTTCCTAACCTTCTTCTTCAACATCCTAAGCTCAATAGCTAGCTCTCTGTCAGTGCGTGCTTCGCCATCCATCTCTTCTTCCGGAGCTCGTGGTGTGGCCACTGCCGTTCGTGGCAACATGCGCAACCATTCTTCATGCTCTTCTTGCAGTTCATTCATCAGAGTCTTGGCCAGAGCATCGACCCAAAGAAAGAAGCATGTCACCTGCATGAACACTAAACAGATCAACCCATTGCTCAAACATCCCGACAACGAAAATGGTGCAATTGCCCCGATTCTTACCCCATTCTCGCTGCACACGTAGAACGGACGATTCTGGTTCCTCGGTGTCTGAGAAACCCTTCGATCAACGCCCGCCCGGCACCGCGGACAGACGAAGACAGGCATGTCCACACGCGCCCGGCTCTGCATCCGCGAGGTGGCGCGGGAGCTTGAGGAAGACATGGAGCTCGGAGCCGAAGGGGATCTCAACGCCGCCGCGCCCTCCACTGCCAGCTTCCCACCGCCGCGCCCTCCACAGCTAGCTTCCCGCCGCCGTGCTCTCTCTCTCTCGCCGTGGTCACCGCCGTGCTCTCTGTCGCCGTGGTCACCACCGCTGTCGCCCGCTTATATAGCACACCCGCCAACGGCTCTCTGCTCAACGGCTCTTTGCTGGGTCCCACAAGCCACGCGTGCAACGGTCTGAATAAAATTGGCCGTTTTTGCCGCCTGGTCCCACCTGTAAGGGCCGAGTCAAAAGGTTGACCTGACGGAGACGGCAGAGTTCACGGAACGAGTCGGTGCGCACGGACTAGGGGCAAAACTGAGCACAATTCGCATCTGAGGGCAAAACTGAGCATATGGACACCACTGAGGGCAAAAGGATAATTAGCCCCAAAAATAATGGTACATCATGTGGAACTATGTATTTCTCTTGAATGTTTTCGACGCATTCCTTATTTAATCTTCCTCGTTGTCTGGGATGTTTTGCAGCAACTCATCGTGATGTATGAAGAGGTTGGTCTTGGCGACCCACAACTCTCGTCGGAGTGTCCTGGTGCTTGTCAAGCTGAAGTGGCTGGCTACGTGGTGTGACCATCTGGGCTGTCAAGGAAAAGTAGGGGGACATCCCTACTTAGTGATCACAGGCACGAGTGAAGAGTGGATCCTCTTCCTTGCTGCAATCTTTTGCATGGGTAGTACTTGACTTGAAACAGAAGTACTGTAGTGTAATGTAATATTTCCCCTTGATATAGTTGAAGCGTGTCAAACTTTCTTTTGATCTTGGCTCCTGGGATGCATATATTTTTGGAGAAATATATGCATATTACTGTTTTTCTTTTAGATCTTGTGGGATGAACCAATGTAGAGTTTGGCATGTAACATTGCTGAGGATTAGGACATGCGCATTTTTGTCTCATAATATTGTCTGTTAAAGATGCAGTCAAAGGAAGTCCGGCCTGTTGTAGTAGATATCTTTTGATGTGTAGACTGCCAAAATTATTGTTGGTCACATGATGGATTTGTTTCTCTTTGAGTACCCACTTTGCTATAACCCGCCTATGCATATGGTGCCAGATTTGGTAAGGTTTGATATTGGCCATCGGGTGGCGG
>NW_021303945.1:0-1218 GCF_002162155.2 Triticum dicoccoides
TCACCCTTGTCCTCTGTCCAGGAGTTGCAAGTAGTTTCTGGTGTTTGTAGTATGCTGGAGGCCGTGGACAGCGCTGACCGTAGGGGTGGGCTGTGATGCGGTAGGCACGTGGCCGGGTAAACCGGGCACCCGTTTGGTGTCACGGAACCCTGTTCACATCGTTTGGGGCTGTGAGCGAAACTCCGGCCGGATCTCCTCATGGATGGAACCCGAATAGGCAATAAACCTGGACTAGAGACTTGAGTGTTTAGGTAGGTCGTGGTCTACACCCACGTCGGCTTTCGCTTGAAGTCTGCCGAGCACATGTCGTGTGCAGACGCTAAGTGGTGGAAACATGTATGAAGAAGTACACCCCTGCAGGGTTAACATCATCTATTCGAATAGCCGTGTCCGCGGAAAAGGACTTCTGGGTTGCTTATATCAGTTCATAGACAAGTGAAAGTGGATACTCTAAAATACGCAAGATAAGCTTGAGTGCTATGGATGGCGTTCTCTTAGGGAGACGGGAGCGGATCCATAGTGGTGTATTGATATGGTGAATATGTGGACTCGTGTGCGCCACCTCAAAAGAGTTACTTGCAGTCGTAGTTCAGGATAGCCACCGAGTCAAAGCTGGCTTGCTGCAGTCAAACTCCACCATCCCCTTTGTTGATAATGATGCATGTGTAGATAGATCTGATGTAAGTCTTGCTGGGTACATTTGTACTCACGTTTGCCTATTTTATGTTTTTGCAGAGAGACTTCAGTCTCACTAGTAGTTCCACGTGGACTTCGACGTTTAGCTTGTTACCTCAGCTACGATCTTGTGCCCCGGCAGGATCTGGTAGATAGTCAGGCTTCTCAGCCTTTTTCAGTTATAGATGTCTGTACCCAGACATGATAGCTTCCGCTTGTGCTTTGACTTGTATGCTCTGATTGTTGGGTCATGAGACCCATGTTTGTAATATCTCGCTCCTCGGAGCCTATTGAATAAATTATTTGAGTCGTAGAGTCATGTTGTGATGCCATGTTGTATTTGCACATATCGAGCATATTGTGTGTATGCTATTGAAATGCTTGGTATGTGTGGGATCTGACCATCTAGTTGTTTATCTTTAGTAGCCTCTCTTACCGGGAAATGTCTCCTAGTGTTTCCACCGAGCCATGGTAGCTTGCTACTGCTCCGGAACACTTAGGCTGGCCGGCATGTGTCCTTCTTCGTTCCTGTGTCTGTCCCTA
>NW_021303946.1:0-1309 GCF_002162155.2 Triticum dicoccoides
GGGCGTACTGCAGATCTGTGGCGTCGGCCAGCCGGCAACAAGGTAAGCAATCCAATCCAGCTCCCCCTGACTGCTAGAGTGAATTCCCTTCCCAGCTTGTAATCGTGTTTGTGCGTCTTGCAAAGCATCAAAATCTTCCGCTGTTGATGTTTTGATCCCCTCGCAGATTCAGGTGTTGATTTGCCAACCACTTGTGCTGTCTGTCAAATGGATGCCATAATCGAAGTGTTACTATCTGAATAGTTCGGCAAAAAATTGTTTTGTACTGAAGAATGAAGATGGATGCTTACCATTGCCGTGCTTGACTCACTCAAGTACCCTCCAGTCTTCCTTTTCTAACAGCAACTTGCCGGTAGGTACGCCGGCCACTTATTGGGTTAGCTGTTACTAGAAGCCAGCCAGCCATTGTTTGGAATCCTTTTCTTGTCTTGAGTAAAACAATAAAAGCTTTGTTATCTTTCTGTATAGTTCAGAAAAGGAATAAACAAACAGCTTGTGTGTGTGTGTGTGTGTGTGTGTGTGTGTGGCCATTGTTTGTTGAAGGGCCACATCCCAAAGGAGAACCATTTGGCCATCATAAATGATCAGATTAAGCTTGTTGTCCTCAGTGAGGTATGAATTATTTAAATCATATGGAACACAAATTTGCTTTTCGCGGAGGCATGTATTTGTTTCTGCGAGAAGCACGGGTAAGGTGGAAAGTGAAAAGAAAAACGTTCTTCCGGCTCCTGTTTGTTTCTTGCAATTTTCTTTTCATTCATTTTTTCGGTTGCCCTTTCTTTGGGTATTTCATTTTTTATTCTTTTTGTATTGTATATTTGTTCTTTTTTTGTTTTTAAATTTTCATTAATTTTTTTGTTGAAACGTATTAACATTTGATCTAGTTTCGAAGAACTTGACGCGAGAAATCTAACGATGAAAACGGCCCATGATTTGGAAACATGGTTCAAGAGATAAAATGTTTTTAACAAATGAATGTAAAAAGAGAAAACATAGAGGTTGTGACAAGTGACGCACATACAATGTGCCATTTATCAGCATCTAAAAAGGTGGAAGTGACCTATTGCAAGGGGTAACCCTTAAGTAATGATTTCGGAGGAAAAGGAATATTGTTGACCAGCCACACCAGTACACTCATTCGATACAATATTCACCACATAGGGCGGTACATCATTTACAAGAATACCATCTAATCTATTATCAAAGCTATACTTAGCGATTAGATGTGCCACCATGTTGGCCGAACGACTAATCTTTGACAATTGAAAATTGTTCATGAACTTCGAGATGCTCAACGCTTTCATCTTTA
>NW_021303947.1:0-1588 GCF_002162155.2 Triticum dicoccoides
TACCTTACAACTCAGGCAAGAACTCCTTCTTTGACTGGTCCATCTTGAACACCTTCAAGATCATGTCAAGGTATGTGCTCATTTGAAAGTATTATTAAGCATTTTGATCTATCCTTATAGATCTTGATGCTCAATGTTCAAGTAGCTTAATCCAGGCTTTCCATTGAAAAACACTTTCAAAATAACCCTATATGCTTTCCAGAAATTCTACGTCATTTCTGATCAACAATATGTCAACAACATATACTCATCAGAAATTCTATAGTGCTCCCACTCACTTCTTTGGAAATACAAGTTTCTCATAAACTTTGTACAAACCCAAAAATTTTTGATCATCATCAAAGCATACATTCCAACTCCGAGATGCTCACTCCAGTCCTTAGAAGGATTGCTGGAGCTTTGCATACTTATTAGCATCTTTCGGGATTGACAAAACCTTCCGGTTGTATCACATACAACCTTTCCTCATTAAAATCGTCGAGAAAACAATGTTTTGACATCCTATCTGCAAGATTTCATAAATAATGCAGTAATCGCTAATATAATTCCAACAGACTCTTAGCATCGCTACGAGTGAGAAAATCTCATCGTAGTCAACTCCTTGAACTTGTCGGAAAACATCTTAACGATAAGTCGAGCTTTCTTAATTGTGACATTTACCATCATTGTCCGTCTTCCTTTTGAAATCCATCTGTACTCATTAGCCTTACGACCATCGAGCCGTTCTGCCAAAGTCTACACTTTGTTTTCATACATGGATCCTCTCTCGGATTTTATGGCCTCAAGCCATTTATCGGAATCCGGGCCCACCATCGCTTCTCCATAGCTCGTAGGTTCATTGTTGTCTAGCAACGTGACCTTCAAGACAGGATTACGTACCACTCTGAAGTAGTACGCATCCTTGTCATCCTACGAGGTTTGGGAGTGACTTGATCCGAAGTTTCATGATCAATATCATAAGCTTCCACTTCAATTGGTGTAGGCGCCATAGGAACAACTCCCTGTGCCCTGTCACACACTAGTTGAAGAGACGGTTCAATAACCTCATCAAGTCTCCACCATCCTCCCACTCAATTCTTTCGAGAGAAACTTTTCCTCGAGAAAGGACCCGATTCTAGAAACAATCCATATTGCTTTTGGATCTGAATTAGGAGGTATACCCAACTGTTTTGGGTTTCCTATGAAGATGCATTTTATCCACTTTGGGTTCGAGCTTATCAACCTGAAACTTTTTCATATAAGCGTCGCAGCCCCAAACTTTTAAGAAACGACAACTTAGGTTTCTCTAAACCATAATTCATACGGTGTCATCTCATCGGAATTACGTGGTGCCCTATTTAAAGTGAATGTGGTTGTCTCTAATGCCTAACCCATGAACGATAGTGGTAATTCGATAAGAGACATCATGGTACGCACCATATCCAATAGGGTGCAACTATGATGTTCGGACACACCATCACATTATGGTGTTCCAGGCGGTATTAATTGCGAAACAATTTCCACAATGTCTTAATTGTGTGCCAAAACTCGTAACTCAGATATTCATCTCTATGATCATATCATAGACATTTTATCCTCTTGTCACAAT
>NW_021303948.1:0-2575 GCF_002162155.2 Triticum dicoccoides
CATGTTCTTCCTCGTTCTTAGAGTAGATGAGTATATCATCGAGATAAACTACGACGAATTTATCCAAATACTCCATGAAGATTGAGTTCATTAACCGAGAAAAGGTGGCTGGAGCGTTGGTTAAACCGAAGGACATGACGGTGTACTCGTATTGGCCATAACGAGTAACAAAGGCCGTTTTAGGAATGTCCCCGTTTCTGATTTTGATTTGATGGTAGCCCAACCTCAAATCCATCTTAGAGAAGACTGAAGATCCAGCGAGCTGATCATACAGGTCGTTGATCCTGGGAAGCGGGTATTTGTTCTTGATTGTGACCAAATTGACAGGTCGGTAATCTACAACCATTCGGTCCGTACCATCCTTCTTCTTAACGAATAGGACGGGGCAAGCCCATGGAGATGAACTAGGGCGGATGAAACCCTTTTTCAAGGACTCATCGAGTTGTTTCTTAAGCTCGGCTAGTTCTAGGGGTGCCATCTTATAAGGTCTTCTAGCAATCGGAACGGTTCCGGGGATGAGGTCTATTACGAATTCAACATCCCTGTCAGGTGGAACACCTGGCAATTCCTCTGGAAAGACATCCGGGAAGTCACGGACTACCGGAACGTCCTCAAGGTCTGGCAAAGGGCTGGCGTTAAGAGAATATAATTGTCGCTTGGCTATTCGGGTCAAGACATTAACTATCTTCCCCGAAGGATGGGTGAGTTGAACAGTCCTAGAGAAGCAATCAATTTTGACTTGATGAGCTGACATCCAGTCCATACCCAAAATGATATTAATATCTGAAGATTTAAGGGCTATCAAGGATGCAAGGAAAACAAGTCTGTCGACTTGGATTTCATTTCCATAACTTACCCTAGAGGTCTGCCATCTAGACCCAGGGGTAGAGATTTCCATAGTGGATGGCAAGTCACAGAATGCAACGTTATGCAAACGAGCATAATTTTCAGATATAAAAGAATGAGAGGCTCCTGTATCGAAAAGAACAGATGCCGGGTGGCAATTAACAAGAAGCGTACCGAGAACGACGTTGGGATCTTCTTGAGCTTCTTCGGCAGTGATACAGTTGACATGGCCACGGGAAGCGGTGACCGGTTTAGCGTGGAATACTTTCCCTGTCGGCTTGCCACGGCCAACAGCTTTAGCAGATTGATTGGGGTTGGTCTGGGGACACTCACGCATATAGTGACCAGATTCCCCACACTTGAAACAAGTCACGGAACTGGTACGTGGAGGAGCATTATTGGTTGGACCCCCATAGGGCTTGGCCGGTGCAGACTGTTGAACAGGGCGAGGTGCCTGGAAAGATGGCCTCGGTGTGAACCTGGGTGGCAGGGCGGTGTTGGGTACCCACACGCGGCGCTTCTGAGAACCAGCACCGGATGAGGAACCCGTGTCACGTCCATGCTTGCGTGTTGCGTCATAATCAGTCTGACCAGTTTCAGCACTGATGGCTTTGTTGACCAGTTTCGAAAAAGATGTGCACTCATGCAGACGGAGGTCGCGGCGAAGCTCAGGACTAAGGCCCTTACGGAACCTTGCTTGCTTCTTGGCGTCAGTAGACACTTCCTCAGTTGCATATCGGGCGAGCTTACCAAACTCTCTGCTATAGGCATCCACAGAAAGTCGGCCTTGGGTGAAATTGCAAAATTCTTCACGCTTACGGTCCATGAGACCCTCCGGAATGTGATGTTCACGGAAAGCCTCGCTGAATTCAGCCCAAGTTGTGACATGGCCCGCTGGGCGCATAGCTCCATAATTCTCCCACCATAGACTGGCGGGGCCTTCAAGGTGATATGCGGCAAAGGTGACCTTGTCAGCCTCCGCTACCAACGCGGAACGCAGCTTGTGAGAGATACTGCGAAGCCAGTCATCAGCGTCGAGAGGCTCGACGGAGTGGTGGAACGTGGGTGGATGCAATTTGATAAAATCGCTGAGTGACACCACGTTAGCCCTCTGATGGTGTGATGTATTCTTGTTCAATACGCTCCAACAAACGGTTTGTCTCCCGCTTGTTTCTCTCAGCTTCCATCATCACCTCGGCTAGTGAAGGAGGATGAGGCAGATTTTCATTCCTGGCTTCACTGCCTTCGGCCTGCTCTTGAGAAGCAGGGTTGGCGCGCGTGTTGACCATCCTAGGTAAACAAGACAATGATTTAGTCAGAACGATAAGATTCCGACATAGGATACATAATGTAAGGAATAACTCGGAATGCAAGATGATCATCCGTATGACATGGTAGATACAGAAACTGCTTCTTTATTCCATCGTCATACACACCATACAAGGTTTAGTACAAGACCAAACAAAGTACTCTTACGGTGAGAAAAGGATTACATCTCATCGGAGGCATTCCAAGCTCCTATACATTATTTTTCTACACCTCCGGAAGGAGTACAAACTAGGACATATCCCACGAGTCACGCGGGACGATAGATGACACAGCTAGTGCGAACTAGTGGTACTACCATTAACTCAGACCGATCCGTAGTAGTCCTCGTAGAAGTCACCTCCATAGCCTGGAAGCTCAACATGTTCATCCGGAAACAGACGATCTCGCGGAGCTTGTGGAC
>NW_021303949.1:0-1257 GCF_002162155.2 Triticum dicoccoides
GCAACCTTCAAGCGGAAGCCCAACGTGGGTGTCGGCCACGACCTACCTAATCACCTAAGCCTCCAGTCCAGGTTTATCGCCTATCCAGGTTCCATCCGCAGGGAGTCCGGCCGAGGTTTCCCATACGGCCCCGAACGATGTGAACAGGGTTCCCGAAATACCTAACGGGTATTCAGTACACCGTGCCACGTACCTACCGCATCA
Source organism: Triticum dicoccoides (assembly GCF_002162155.2). Lineage (NCBI taxonomy): Eukaryota > Viridiplantae > Streptophyta > Magnoliopsida > Poales > Poaceae > Triticum > Triticum dicoccoides. The sequence continues at coordinate 205 of NW_021303949.1, forward strand.
CAGCCCACCCCTACGGTCAGCGCTGTCCACGGCCTCCAGTAGGCTACAAACACCAGAAACTACTTGCAACTCCTGGACGGAGAACTAGGGTGAATAAGAAGCCGAGAGGGTCCATTGGTTTCGGGCCCAATGCATGGTAGTAGCTGATTCTTAAATCACACATACAGATCTCAGTGCTTAAGGTCGGCTTCAATGAAACAACCCACCATGTACTCCTACATGGCCTCTCACCGATACCTTTACCAAATCGTGTTCACCACACCACTCTCATTACTGACATAACATTTCACTCTAGCCCATCACCCAGATGAACCAGACCTGACACGACTCTAAGCATAGCAGGCATAGCAAGGTAGGAACAACACATACATATGGCTCAATCAACTCCTACACATGCTAGTGGGTTTCATCTAGTTACTGTGGCAATGACAGGTCATGCAGAGGAAATGGGTTCAACTACCGTAGCACACAGCAGTTTGAATCGCGTTGTCTTAATGCAGTAAAAGAGAGCAGGAGCGAGAACATGGGATTGTATCGATATGATCAAATGGTTGGTTGCTTGCCTGATGGTTCGATGCACTGATACGGTTCTTCGTTAGGGTAATCACGATACTCCTCGGAGGCAGAACCTGTCGCAAAGGACACCGACACACAACCATCACCAAACAATGTGCAACAATATGATGCATGCATGAAACATAGCAATATGAGTGTGTTGGGCTAATGCAACTAAAACCAGAAGGGTTTGAACAAATTTGAATCAAAGATTCAAATTTCAAACTCAAACATGGCCTTTTAAAGTGCTTTTCCTTGTTCTGCTTAAAACATCAATTTAACTTGTTTGATCATGCATGAAAATAGTACAGATGGATAGATTGGATTTTTCTGATCATTTTTCATATATAATTTGTCCAATTTGGAGTTACAGAATAAAAGTTATGAATTTTTGAAGTTTAAATAATATTCTGGAATTTCCTGATTTAATTTAAATCCAGAAATATAATTATTGCACCAGCATGACGTCAGCATGACGTCAGTGGTCAACTGCGGCTG
>NW_021303950.1:0-1079 GCF_002162155.2 Triticum dicoccoides
CAAGCTGTTCAATGGGGAGAATGAGAGTTCTACCATTGAACTGAATGACTCCTTTGATGAGACCAGCATGCGTTTTGTGCGGCGCATCCAGGAGTCTGAGGTGAAGGAGGCTTTAAAAAGGATGAAAGGAGGCAAGGCGATGGGCCCTGATTGTATCCCCATTGAGGTGTGGAAAGGTCTCGGGGACATAGCGATAGTATGGCTAACCAAGCTTTTCAACCTCATTTTTCGGGCAAACAAGATGCCAGAAGAATGGAGACGGAGTATATTAGTACCAATCTTCAAGAACAAGGGGGATGTTCAGAGTTGTACTAATTACCGTGGAATTAAGCTGATGAGCCATACAATGAAGCTATGGGAGAGAGTCATTGAGCACCGCTTAAGAAGAATGACAAGCGTGACCAAAAATCAGTTTGGTTTCATGCCTGGGAGGTCGACCATGGAAGCCATTTTCTTGGTACGACAACTTATGGGAGCATAAGAAGGACTTGCATATGGTGTTCATTGACTTGGAGAAGGCCTATGATAAGATACCGCGGAATCTCATGTGGTGGGCCTTGGAGAAACACAAAGTCCCAGCAAAGTACATTACCCTCATCAAGGACATGTACAATAATGTTGTGACAAGTGTTCGAGCAAGTGATGTCGACACCGATGACTTCCCGATTAAGATAGGACTGCATCAGGGGTCAGCTTTGAGCCCTTATCTTTTTGCATTGGTGATGGATGAGGTCACAAGGGGTATACAAGGAGATATCCCATGGTGTATGCTCTTTGCGGATGATGTGGTGCTAGTTGACGATAGTCGGACGGGGGTAAATAGGAAGTTAGAGTTATGGAGACAAACCTTGGAATCGAAAGGGTTTAGGCTTAGTAGAACTAAAACCGAGTACATGATGTGCGGTTTCAGTACTACTAGCTGTGAGGAGGAGGAGGTTAGCCTTGATGGCCAGGTGGTACCTCGGAAGGACACCTTTCGGTATTTGGGGTCAATGTTGCAGGAGGATGGGGGTATTGATGAAGATGTGAACCATCAAATCAAAGCCGGATGGATGAAGTGGCGCCAAGCTTCTGGCATT
>NW_021303951.1:0-2033 GCF_002162155.2 Triticum dicoccoides
CCGTCCGTGAGGGGGGCACACCCCGGACACGCGTGCCGGGCGTTTGCAACCGCCACAACACTTCCAGACTTGTGAGAGGCCGCCTACGCAAGATTTGGTGGCATGCTAGCCCCCGGAGGCCGCCGGCCACAGCCGTAGACGCGTGAAGGGCAATCCGCGTAGATGGAATTTTTCGGATACTTCTCCATCACCAAAAATTATGAAAAAATACCATCGTTCTTATAGCACATGTGCCCACGTCGTACAAAAAAACTCATGATTTTATCGTGCTCCGAGTATTTAGTAATATTGACGCTGCATCGTTACCGCAGAACGTCTACTATCGTGTCATCGCCGTCCGTGAGGGGGGGCCACGCACCGGAGACCCGTCCCGCCTCTTCGAACATGACACCACACCACCCCGCATGTATGAGGGCCCGGTGCAACGCTCCGGTGGCATTGCTACACCCAGTGCCCCCGTCCCGCCTAACCCTGTAGCATTTGACCACGAGATCTAGCCCTTTGACTTTGCACGGAAGGGCTTTGACTAGTGGACCTCCCCACCCGGTTGTGTTAGGTCAGCCCATAGGAACACTTTCGAGCAACATCCGGGCCAGACCCACAGCAAGATCCCCTCCGTGTAGACCCCACGTGTCTGTTTCCCCCCTCCAGGTGCCGGCGGCAGCGCCGTCCGTGAGGGGGGCCATATCCCGGACACGCGTGCCGGGCATTTGCAACCGCCACAACACTTCCAGACTTGTGAGAGGCCGCCTCCACAAGATTTGGCAGCATGCTAGCCCCGGAGGCCGCCGGCCACAGCCGTAGACGCGCGAAGGGCAATCCGTGTAGAGGGAATTTTATGGATTCTTCTCCATCACCAAAAATTATGAAAAAATACCATCGTTCCTATAGCACATGTGCCCATGTCGTGGAAAAAAACTCTTGATTTTATCGTGCTCCAAGTATTTAGTAATATGGACGCCGCATCGTTAGTGCAGAACGTCTACTACCGTGTCATCGCCGTCCGTGAAGGGGGGGCCACGCACCGGAGACACGTCCCGCCTCTTCGGACATGCCACCACACCACCGCGCATGTATGAGGGCCCGGTGCGACGCTCCGGTGGCATTGCTACGCCCCCAGTGCCCTCGTCCCGCCTAACCCTGTAGTGTTTGACCATGGGATCTAGCCCTTTGACTATGCACGGACGGGCTTTGACCAGTGGACCTCCCCACCCGGTTGTGTTATGTCAGCCCATAGGAACACTTTGGAGCAACATCCGGGCCAGACCCACAGCAAGATCCCCTCCGTGTAGACCCCATGCGTCCGTTCCCCCCCTCCAGGTGCCGGCGGCAGCGCCGTCCGTGAGGGGGGGCACACCCCGGACACGCGTGCCGGGCGTTTGCAACCGCCACAAAACTTCCAGACTTGTGAGAGGCCGCCTACGCAAGATTTGGCGGCATGCAACCCCCCGAAGGCCGCCGGCTACAGCCGTAGACGCGCGAAGGGCAATCCACGTAGAGGGAATTTTTCGGATACTTCTCCATCACCAAAAATTATGAAAAAATACCATCGTTCCTATAGCACATGTTCCCACATCGTGCAAAAAAACTCATGATTTTATCGCGCTCCGAGTATTTAGTAATATTGACGCTGCATCGTTCCCGCAGAACGTCTACTACCGTGTCATCGCCGTCCGTGAGGGGGGGCCACGCATCGGAGACGCGTCCCGCCTCTTCGGACATGCCACCACACCACCGCGCATGTATGAGGGCCCGGTGCGACGCTCCGGTGGCATTGCTACCCCCTAGTGCCCTCGTCCCGCCTAACCCTGTAGCGTTTGACCACGGGATCTAGCCCTTTGACTTTGCACTGACGGGCTTTGACCAGTGGACCTCCCCACTCGGTTGTGTTATGTCAGCCCATAGGAACACTTTGGAGCAACATCCGGGCCAGACCCACAGCAAGATCCCCTCCGTGTAGACCCCATGCGTCCGTTTCCCCCCTCCAGGTGCCGGCGGCAGCACCGTCCGTGAGGGGGGGCACACCCCGGACA
>NW_021303952.1:0-1452 GCF_002162155.2 Triticum dicoccoides
TGCATTCCTTTTATAATTATTTTTTGCGCCTTGTGACAAACATATCGCACGTGCGCGATATATATTAATCCCGTTATATTATTTTTGACGTTTGCGATATGTTTAAGCTCGATGCTCATTGCTCGCGCGTCTTGGGGCGGCTTTGTGGCGCGAAGAGCGCTTTCTGAAAGGGGTGGAAAAAACTCGTGTTGCTGCGGTATGGAGGGAGGGGTGGAAACCGTGGAAAACTCGTCTCCGTGATTGAGCGGGAGAGTAAGTAGTATAGGACATTATCCATTATTAGGGAACGGTTGTAATGGTAGTGAGAATGTAGAATCGTCTTTGGAGCGGACCTGGGAGTGGCAAGCATAAGGGACGAAGACGGGGAAACATGTTGGATGCGATCATACCAGCACTAAAGCACCGGATCCCATCAGAACTCCGAAGTTAAGCGTGCTTGGGCGAGAGTAGTACTAGGATGGATGACCTCCTGGAAAGTCCTCGTGTTGCATTCCTTTTATAATTACTTTTTGCGCCTTGTGACAAACATATCGCACGTGCGCGATATATATTAATTCCGTTATATTATTTTTGACGTTTGCGATATGTTTAAGCTCGATGCTCATTGCTCGCGCGTCTTGGGGCGGCTTTGTGGCGCGAAGAGCGCTTTCTGAAAGGGGTGGAAAAAACTCGTGTTGCTGCGGTATGGAGGGAGGGGTGGAAACCGTGGAAAACTCGGCTCCGTGATTGAGCGGGAGAGTAAGTAGTATAGGACATTATCCATTGTTAGGGAACGGTTGTAATGGTAGTGAGAATGTAGAATCGTCTTTGGAGCGGACCTGGGAGTGGCAAGCATAAGGGACGAAGACGGGGAAACATGTCGGATGCGATCATACCAGCACTAAAGCACCGAATCCCATCAGAACTCCGAAGTTAAGCGTGCTTGGGCGAGAGTAGTACTAGGATGGGTGACCTCCTGGGAAGTCCTTGTGTTGCATTCCTTTTATAATTATTTTTTGCACCTTGTGACAAACATATCGCACGTGCGCGATATATATTAATCCCGTTATATTATTATATATATTAATCCCGTTATATTATTTTTGACGTTTGCGATATGTTTAAGCTCGATGCTCATTGCTCGCGCGTCTTGGGGCGGCTTTGTGGCGCGAAGAGCGCTTTCTGAAAGGGGTGGAAAAAACTCGTGTTGCTGCGGTATGGAGGGAGGGGTGGAAACCGTGGAAAACTCGTCTCCGTGATTGAGCGGGAGAGTAAGTAGTATAGGACATTATCCATTGTTAGGGAACGGTTGTAATGGTAGTGAGAATGTAGAATCGTCTTTGGAGCGGACCTGGGAGTGGCAAGCATAAGGGACGAAGACGGGGAAACATGTCGGATGCGATCATACCAGCACTAAAGCACCGGATCCCATCAGAACTCCGAAGTTAAGCGTGCTTGGGCGAGAGTAGTACT
>NW_021303953.1:0-1355 GCF_002162155.2 Triticum dicoccoides
TGCATCGCCGCCACGTCGCCGTTCCCCTCTTCGGGCTCCGATCATCGTCGCCGTCGAATTCGTCCTCTCCGGCGCGTCCCCGAGCCCGCTTCGACGCCCACTGCAACCGCGGTGAGCCCCCGGATCGTTTCCCCCTTCTCCCCTGGTCCCTTTCGACCTCTAGGCCCTAGCCCCACCTTGGCCGAGAGCTCCACACCGCCGGCGATGTCGCCGTCGTGGCCACGGTCGCCGTAGCGCCCAACCGAGCACACCATCGTGCTCCACACCTCACCAGGAGCACGTAGCACGCACCAACACCTCTTCTAACGCCCTGCAACGTCGATTCCGACCGCACCCGAACTCCGGCAGCCGCAGCCGAGCTCGCCGCCGTCAACTCCGGCCACCCCGAGCCCAACCACCACCACCAATAGACGCGGCTCAACCTCAGCAACACGTAGATGCCTTCCGCCGTCCATTTGGTTGCCGGAATGGCAAAAAGCACTTTCGCCGCCGTCTCGGACCTCGCCGGCGTCAAGTCGCCGGTGGGGTTTGACTTGTCCGACCTGGGGTTTGACCTCCCAGGGTCACTGACGCGTGGGCCCTGTCAGCCAGGTGGTTAGATTAGCGCTAAACTACTGTTAGTCAACCCCCCCTGACACTGATAGTGGGCCCCAGCGCCACTAATCCCTAATTAGGATTAATTTAATCCTGTTTAACCCCCCCTGTCACTGACGTGTGGGCCCCACACGTCAGGTTTGACCTCAGCCAGCCGCAGTTGACCACTGACGTCATGCTGACGTCATGCTGGCGCAATAATTATATTTCTGGATTTAATTTAAATCAGGAAATTCCAGAATATTATTTAAACTTCAAAAATTCATAACTTTTATTCTGTAACTCCAAACTGGACAAATTATATATGAAAAATGATCAGAAAAATCCAATCTACCCATCTGTACTATTTTCATGCATGATCAAACAAGTTAAATTGATGTTTTAAGCAGAACAAGGAAAAGCACTTTTAAAAGGCCATGTTTGAATTTGAAATTTGAATCTTTGATTCAAATTTGTTCAAACCCTTCTGGTTCTAGTTGCATTAGCCCAACACACTCATATTGCCATGTTTCATGCATGCATCATATTGTTGCACATTGTTTGGTGATGCTTGTGTATCGATGTCCTTTGCGACAGGTTCTGTCCCCGAGGAGTACCGTGATTACCCTAACGAAGAACCATATCAGTGCATCGAACCATCAGGCAAGCAACCAACCATTTGATCATATCGATACAATCCCATGTTCTCGCTCCTGCTCTCTTTTACTGCATTAAGACAACGCGATTCAAACTGCTGTGTGCTACGGTAGTTGAACCCATTT
>NW_021303954.1:0-1721 GCF_002162155.2 Triticum dicoccoides
TTCAGATATCATTTTGTAGTGCTTTTCAATTTCACGGTCATTTAGCTCTCTAAACAATTAGGTAAATGACCGAAAAACAACAAATGATGTCAGAACATGTTGGAAATTAATGACGTCGCTTTCAATGCTACATACTGAACACAAAAGAAGTCCGGAGTTCAAATAAGTTTAAAAAACATTGAAGTGCCCGTATAACAGATGAGTTCTCGTCCCAAACCCTGATACTCCGAAAGAGTTTGTCCAGTTTGTACACGAAGTGCGTCCAGTTTTTGCTGTTACCCTCTCTACTCTTTCTCACATGCTATGCGGGTGAAATGATGATACCATGCCAAGTTTCAACATTTTCAGATATCATTTTGTAGTGATTTTCAATTTCACGGTCATTTAGCTTTGTAAACAATTAGGTAAATGACCGAAAAACAACAAATGATGTCGGAACATGTTGGAAATTGATGACGTCGCTTTGAATGCTGCATACTGAGCACAAAAGAAGTCCGGAGTTCAAATAAATTTAAAAAACATTGAAGTGGCCGTGTAACAGATGAGTTCTCGTCCGAAACCCTGATACTCCGAAAGAGTTTGTCCAGTTTGTACACGAAGTGCGTCCAGTTTTTGCTTTGGCCCTCTCTACTCTTTCGCACATGCTATGCGGGTGAAATGATGATACCATGCCAAGTTTCAACATTTTCAGAATTCATTTTGTAGTGATTTTCAATTTCACGGTCATTTAGCTCTCTAAACAATTAGGTAAATGACCGACAAACAACAAATGATGTCAAAACATGTTGGAAATTAATGATGTCGCTTTGAATGCTGCATACTGAACACAAAAGAAGTCCGGAGTTCAAATAAGTTTAAAAAACATTGAAGTGCCCGTGTAACAGATGAGTTCTCGTCCAAAACCCTGATACTCCGAAAGAGTTTGTCCAGTTTGTACACGAAGTGCGTCCAGTTTTTGCTGTGGCCCTCTCTACTCTTTCGCACATGCTATGCGGGTGAAATGATGATACCATGCCAAGTTTCAACATTTTCAGATATCATTTTGTAGTGATTTTCAATTTCACGGTCATTTAGCTCTCTAAACAATTAGGTAAATGACCGAAAAACAACAAATGATGTCAAAACATGTTGGAAATTGATGACGTCGCTTTGAATGCTGCATACTGAACACAAAAGAAGTCCGGAGTTCAAATAAGTTTAAAAAACATTGAAGTGCCCGTGTAGCAGATGAGGTCTTGTCCGAAACCCTGATACTCCAAAAGAGTTTGTCCAGTTTGTACACGAAGTGCGTCCAATTTTTGTCGTGACCCTCTCTACTCTTTCGCACATGCTATGCGGGTGAAATGATGATACCATGCCATGTTTCAACTGTGACGCCCGGGTAATCAAGCTACAGTAATCCCCACTAATGTTGCCACGTCACCTCGGTTACTGTGGATAAACTCGCGTTAGATCCGAACCCGTTCTAAAACAAAAATCAAAACAAGAGCAAAGATAAAAAGTTTCAAAACCAAAACTAAAAAATTTTTCGGGGGTTGTCTAAAATAGCTAACATAATTATGGTGGGGTGCACTAATTTTTGTAAAATGATTTGGCATTTTAAATAATCTAAAAACAGAAAAGAAAATTAATAAAAGAAAAGAAGAAAAAAAAGGGGGGAGGGAGGGGAAAACCCCCCTGGCCCAGCCAGTTCCCCCACCCCACCTGGCCCCTGGCCTGGC
>NW_021303955.1:0-1079 GCF_002162155.2 Triticum dicoccoides
TGAGTGTTGATGACCGACACGTAAACGGACCTTAGGGTTGAACCACTAAGGAATCGCTTCGGGACCCCTAAATGATGAGCAATAGTCCACGAATCGCGTCAGAATTGGCCAAAACTGTGAGTGTTGACGACAGAGACGCAAACGCACCCCGGGGATTGTAAATCGTGGAAATCGCTCTAGGACGCCAAAACGGTGAGTAATAGTACACAAAACGGACCAGAAATTGGCCAAAATTGTGAGTGTCATTGATCGACACGTAAACGCACCATGGGGTTCGTAAATCGTGGAAATCACGCTTGGACCCAAAAACAGAGTAATAGTCCAAGAAACGGGCCAGAATCGGCCAAAACTGCGAGTGTTGATGACCGACACGTAAATGCACCCTGCGGTTCGTTAACCGTGGAAATCACTCCGGGGCCACAAAACAGTGAGTAATAGACCATGAAACAGGCCAGAGTCAGCCAAAACTGTGAGTGTTGATGACTAACACGTAAGTGCGCCTTGGGGTTCAACAACTACGGAAATCACTTCAGGACCAGAAAACGGTGAATAAAAGTCCACAAAATGCCTTAGAATTGGCCAAAACTGTGAGTGTTCATAACCAACACGTAAGCGCAGCCGGGGGTTCGTTAATCGTGGAAATCATTCTGGGGCCCCAAAACAGTGAGTAATTGTCCATGAAACGGGCCAGAATTGGCCAAAACTACTAGTATTGATGACCGACATGTAAACGCACCCCGCGGTTCGTTTATCGTGGAAATCACATCGGGGCCCCAAAACAGTGAGTGTTGATGAACGACACCTAAACGCACCTTGTGGTTCAACAACTATGGAAATCACTTCGGGACCCCTAAATGGTGAGTAATAGCCCACGAATCGCGTCAGAATTGGCCAAAACTATGAGTGTTGACGACAGACACGCAAACGCTCTCCGGGGATTGTTAATCATGGAAATCGTTCTGGGACGCCCAAACGGTGAGTAATAGTGCACGAAACGGACGAGAATTGGCCAAAATTGTGAGTGTTGATGACCGACACGTAAATGCACCCTGCGGTTCGTTAACCGTGGAAATCACTCC
>NW_021303956.1:0-709 GCF_002162155.2 Triticum dicoccoides
TAAAGGGGGGCAATGGTCACGGTTGGTGCCACGAACCGTGACCAATGCCACCTTTAGTCCCGGTTGGTGCCACCAACCGGGACCAATGGCCTTGTGCTGCCCCGCGCCCAAAAGTTTAGTCCCACATCGCTAGCTGAAGGGCGCCGGCACTGGTTTATAAGCGCTGGTGTGCGTCCCATTCGAGCTCCTCTCTAATGCAGGCTTTCAGGCCTAAACTTGCTACTGCCTGTGGGCCTATTGGGCCTTCTGCGAGCCTGAATACTGGCCCATGTAGGGTTTCTAGTCGTATTCAGGCCGTGGAGGCCTAGTAGGAGGCATTTTTTTGGTTTTTTATTTTTTATTTCTACATTTTTTTGGTTTTTTATTTTTTTATTTCTACTTAAAACTAAATACTTACAGTTTTTTAGTGATTTCTTTTTGCTTTTAGGTCACAAAAATTATAAACTTTCTGTTAGTGCCATTAGTTTTAAATTTTAAATAGTTTAAATTTGAATTTTTAAAAATTTGTGTGCATCACTAGTTTATGAATAAATTTACTATAAAATTAGAATTTTTTTTCTATTTATTTTTTATTTCTACTTACAACTAAATACTTACAGTTTTTTAGTGATTTCTTTTTGCTTTTAGGTCACAAAAATTATAAACTTTCTGTTAGTGCCATTAGTTTTAAATTTTCAATAGTTTAAATTTGAATTTTTAAAAATTTGTG
>NW_021303957.1:0-3139 GCF_002162155.2 Triticum dicoccoides
TGCTTAGAATCTAAAGCTACAATAAAGTTTTGAAGCATAAGATCCTCTGCGAGGGATAACATCTCTCAACAAGCAATAGCCTTCAAAGTTGTTGCATCATTTATGCCATGAATTACCAATAAGGAACTGCCCATATAGTTCCCCTCTAAATCTCGGCATACAGCCGCCGCTGAGCCCCTCGCCTGACTCCTTGCCGTGGCTGCGTCCACATGTATTTTTTATGAAACCTAGTGAAGGTGCCTTTGGTTTCGCCACTACTCTGCCCGATACCACAGTGGTTCTAGTGCTCACTTGATCCATATTCAATTCTTCAATGAATCCATAGATGAATAGATGTGTGGCTGATGGGCTCTAAAAGATCTCCTCATGAATTGTCTTCCTACGCTCCCACCAGATGATACCACAGTGGTTCTAGTGCTCACTTGATCCATATTCAATTCTTCAATGAATCCACGGATGAATAGATGTGTGGCTGATGGGCTCTAAAAGATCTCCTCATGAATTGTCTTCCTACGCGCCCACCAGATGACCCATCATGCCAATCTTACAAAAGAAGCATGTGATAATCTGTCAATTATCAAAAAGAGCCTAAAATATGATGAGGGCATTCAAACTAATTTATCTATGTTATCGCACATATGACACTACCCGTTATGAAATTAGTAACATGTTACTAGTCTAAGTTACCCACCACTATCACCAACCTTAGAGCATGGTTAATAATATAGCCAGCTATTGGCTATAGCATGTTGTTATGTCATCTAGAGCCAATGTAATAGCTAAGACACATAATAGTTAGCTACAAGAGAGTATTACTTTATTAGTAACATGTGATCCACATTCCACACTCATGTAGGGTGTGTTTGGTTCCTTGCATAGCTTCACGCTGCATCGTATGCACCATCCTGGCTGTGTCTAGCCTGGCCAAGCTGGTGCAAAAAAGAATTGAGATGTATGTTTGGTTGTGTGCATACTGTGGGGCGGGCCAATGTGAGAAGTTGTTTGCTAGACTATACGAGAAATTGCCATGTACTTTCCCAAAGCACAACCATGACGGAATTATTTTCTGCCAAGCCCGTCATCTGCCTGAGCCTACAGCACCAGTGCCCCATGACGCCGCCGTAATCGCAGACGGTTGTGTCGAGCCGGCACAGGCGCGTCTCCCCATCCAATGCAGCCCCTGCAAATCACACGCCGGCGGGCGGCGGGGTCACGGCGGAGGATGGAGCTCAGACCGGTGGAGAAAGAGGGAGCTCCGCTGGCGGGGTTGAGGGGGCGAGGGAGCTCGGACCGGCGGTGCAAGAAGGAGCTCCCTCCGGCGGCGGCAGCGACTGGTTGATGTGCATCGATCCAATCTCTAAATCTAATGCGTGAGGAGAGGAAAGAGAGTAAGGGGAGCTACGGTGGCAGTTCCGAAGTAATTCCGGAAAACATCATAGTCAATAGCACGTACCGTTTCGTTTTAAGTGGAAGGCGTGGGTGGAGGCTCGAGGCTGCATCAGCGATACGCTCGATTTTCGCGTTCCTCTCAGCCTGGCTGAGAGGCCTTTATTTGCATCAGTCGGGCCAGGCTAAGGAGCCCGCGCAGGAAACCAAACGGGCTGAATTTTGCATGCCTGGTGCGGGCCAAGTGTGAGCCACCCAACCAAACACGCCCGTAGTTTCTTGAAGCATGTGCTATAGCCGGCTGTAAATTTATAGCCCGCTTCTTTTCTTTGCCCTCTTCTTTTTCTTCCAACTCAGAAACAATATAATATTCGAATCCTTATAGCCCACTTACTTAGAGTGCGGCTAAGCTGCACCCGGGCTCATCTGCACCCACGCTTAGAAAAAAATAAAAAAAATACTAGAAAAATTCAAAAAATTCTAATTTTTTTTGTGGTGGTAGATAATTTGACGCGTGAGGTGCGCCCCAAAATTCAACTCATTTGAGCATCTGAGCAGCTCTCGGAAAAAAAAACAAAATCAGGGCCTGTAAAAATGTATACTGTTCACGCATTGTTTTGACCCGATTTGTCTTTTTTGCCGAGAGCTGCTCAGATGTCCAAATGAGTTGAATTTTGGGGCGCACCTCACGCGTCAAATTATCTACCACCACAAGAAATTGGAATTTTTTGAATTTTGCTAGTATTTTTTTTGAATTTTTTACTGAGAGGGAGCAGATGAGCCCGGGCACCGTTTTGAGTTTTCCACTTACATTATCATATTATACTTACTCTAAGAAATAGAGCATGACAAAAGGTCTGCATGTGGACGTACCAAAAAAATAGAAATAGAGAAGAGAGAATACATACGGTCGAGCGAAAAAACAAAACCAATAAAAGACAAACTATACGGAATTGATAGTATGAACGTATTTCCGTCTTCTTGCCTGAGTTTAATATAACTCAACCTCACTTTTAAAAAAAAGTATTGCGACAAACCATTTGATAAAATTATTTTCTGGATTTTTTATTCTTTGTTAGTTGGTCTGAGTGGAGGTGGTCTTGTGACCCCAATTATGAGTGACGTCAGCATGCATGCATGCATGCTGCCGCCGTGTGGACATTTCTCAAGCCATATGATATGCCCGTTCCAACTTGATATGCTGTCATTCTTAGCCAAATTAAGAGGAGCACTGCCACTCCACTTAGATTTGTCTAAATACGGATGTATCAGGTCACGTTTTAGTATTAGATGCATTTATATTTTGGGACGGAGGGAATACATAGCTATAGCAACGACGAACGCGGTACGTACTGAATCGCAAAATGGAAACGCAAATAGAAGATGGAACGCGAGCGCATGCACCCATGGACGGACGAGGTGCGGTGCTGCTCCAGGAGGTTGAGTCGACGTCCGTGGTGCTGTCCCGCTTAGTTTCCTCCTGGGCACCGGTAAATTTTGAGGCAGTTCCGGCCGGTGTTGGGCTGTCCGGGCTGCGCGCACTTGGGCCTGCAGGCTTGCTTGTTGCCGTTCAGTGGCCCCGGGTCGATGCCGGCGAGGACGCGCCGGTGCACCCCGAGGTCCACCACGGTGGATACCACCACCAGCTCCGGCGCCACGACGTCCCCCAGCCTCATCGGCGACGACGACGTCGCCATCAGCTGCCGCACCGCGTCGACGCTGGCAGTGTCACCGGAGAGCGCCGCCGCCTTCG
>NW_021303958.1:0-1892 GCF_002162155.2 Triticum dicoccoides
GAGTTAATTTCTGGAGGAGTTTGGTTATCTTAGGCATACTTAGGAAAATCAAAATCCAATCACTGTAAATCTAACAACCCAAAATACACCTCTTTCAGGAGCAAACGCCAAAACCACTACATGCCACTTAACCCGTAAACCCACAGCTGTGGACGAAGGCTCAAAGTAAAATCATTGAATCCTGGTTCCTTGGGTAGGTTACTATACAGAGATAGGGAGAAGCTGGGTAAATCCATACCTCTCTGTAGTGGCGACGTTTACGGACTCTGTCTGTGCAAGGGAATTGAATGACGGAGACCTACACCTTCCTCCCAGAGCCCAGCCATCTCACTCCCTCCTCTTGACCCACTCCTTTCTCGGTTCATGCTGCTGTTTCACTTTGGCTGTGGGCTTCATTCCTCCAACTACAATGAAACATCAGAGATTTTAAGCACTGAAAAGAGCAAAAGAGAGGGCAGGGGAGAGGGACGAGGCGTACCATTGCCAGAGGAGTCAAAGAAGAAATCACGCAGGAGTGAGAGCCAGCGCAGGCAGAGCTACTTTGCTAGGAAGAAACACACAGAGCAGCGTCTCGGTAAAGAGGCAAACTATGGTCATGTACACCTACGCGTGTGAGAAAACTGCATAAGGGAACCTTCATGACGAACAAATCAAAACAAATCAAAAGGGGGGAGGAGATCTTGAGGAACAAGAAATCTGAACTAACCATTCGATGGCCACAAGTAATTCTAGTTTTCTAGACTCAACAAATACCAAACAGAATTCTCTTATCAGTTATCACAATTGACAGGCTCGAGCAAATGACTACTACTTCGTCGATACATTTTAATTGTCGTTGACTTAGTACAAAGTTGTACCAAGCGCTGACTTAGTACAAAGTCAGTGATTATTAATATGGATCGGAGGGAGCAACACATACAAGAATGAGATAGAAATTGCAAACTGGGAAGAACACAAAGTCAACCATATTCTCCAAAAAATAAGATTAAACTAGGGAAATCAACATGGCCAAGACATCCAAACAAAGAATTCATCTATATCATCAACCTGGAAAAAAGGAATTCGTCTATATCATGTTGACCATCCAGAAGTGACCAAATAGGATCCAGTACAATATTTCTTGATCAAACCATAACATAGAACATATTCAGAGACCAAGCCCTTGTAAGATGACCAATTTAAACATGCAAATAATCCTACTAATGACAAGCTACAATCAAGATATTGATTGCCACATGACCACTACCAGAAGCATTAGGTCATCGGTGCGACAGCCGTCACAGCAGGATGGTCCGCCTCCTCGGATTATGTGAGGGGCAGGAGAAGGAACCGAGTGTCTTACCCACACAGGAGTCGAAGAAGAGGCAGCGGGAGTCGACGCGGGCAAGGGAAGACCACCAACGTGCATCAGGGTTGCAGTATCCTGTCACAATGCACGATAAAATGGGAGCTAGATGAGATCAAGATCAAAGCACTATAAAAAATGAAGCCATAGACAGGATGGGGCAAAACAATATGCATCTGAGGAAATCAACTGATAAATCTGCAACCAGCTACAGGAGTATTATACTACACCCTAGTAAGACAGATAGTTTAAGAATAGATGGTTACAAATTTTAAACAGGAGACTGATTAAGAGATTAGGCAAATCACGGATAAAACCAAATAAAGTACGGAGACCACCAAGATTTTTTCTTTGGGCTGACAAGGTTACGGAGAAGTGAAGTCCTCCCTTCTAGGTGACATTTGCGGTTTGTCTGCCTAAAATATGTAGATGGAAATGGTTTATGAAACATGTTTTGAAATTGAGAAAGAACAATTAGATTGCTGATATGGGTGAGGAATCAAGTCCGCACCAATTGGATGTCCTGTGTGGTGACCAGTATAAAGAG
>NW_021303959.1:0-950 GCF_002162155.2 Triticum dicoccoides
GTTGCAGCGGACGTCGAAGCAGGCTCGGGGAAGGCCGGACGGCGACGAGTCGATGATGGGGATCCGCGGCGGCCGGCGATGAAGAAGAGGCCGGTGACGGTGTTTTGAGGCATCCGGCGTCGAGTGAGTCGACGGGGAGGACGAGGAGGTCGAAACGGGGCTTCTTGGCACGTCGGCGAGGCGAGGGGAGCACGGTGGCTGCGGCAATCGGCGTCGGTGGCGGCGGCTCCGTTCGGGCCCGAGGTGCGGAGCGAGAGGGAGAGCAGGAGAAGGGGATGAGCACGGGAGGGAGTTGAGAGCGGCCTGAGGGGGTGCGTGGCATCCTCAGGGCGACGGGGAGACAGGCAGAGAGGCAGGAGGTGGCCTGGGCGTGTGCCCGCGCGCTCCGGCCACGCGCCTGCGTCCTACTGTCCGAGGAGGAAGACGACAGGGACGGCTGCGGTGGGCCGGTCCTGTTGGGCCACCAGGTGGGCTTCACAGGTAAGTCCTTCTCTCTTTTATTTCTGTTCTATTTTTCTTTTATTTAATTCTTTTGCCACTGTTTTGAATTAAAAATAATAATTCAAACAATGCCAAAGCTCCTCTGAATATTTTATATTGCTAGATGGACTTTTCCAAAAGCTTATAAAATATTTCAGGGGTATTTGAAATTATATTCTAATTATATGAATATAATTCAAATTCAAATAGCTAATGATTTAAATTCAAAGTCCCAAAAATAAATCCTTAAGAATGTTCAATATTTTGGTTGGGACCAGAACCCTTACCAAAAATTATCAAACATTTAAGAAGAGCCTTTTGGAGCAATGAATGAGATTTCTAGGGTTTTTGCCCCTCTTTTATTTAGGGTTTTGAGGCTTCCAATATTCCTCAATTCAAGTTTCAAAAATATAGACATGATGCACACATGAAGCTAACCTAGAGCAATGCCAGAAGCTAGGGATGTGACA
>NW_021303960.1:0-1376 GCF_002162155.2 Triticum dicoccoides
TCTACTCTCTCTCTCGCGCAGCCCGAGCGGAGCTCATCGCCGCCGCTCGCCGTTGCCGCACCCAGAGCCTCCCCCTCGACCCTCGGCGTGCACAGTAGCTCGGCTACCTCGCCCTCATCCTCTCCGACGAGTCAAGCGACCTCGGACGCCCTGCATCGCCGTCATCGAGCCGTCTTCTTCACACACGGCCGCCGGATGCCGCTCGTCGATTCGCCGTCTCCGCCACCTCCCCGAGCCCACCGAGCTGCTCGTCGACCTCGCCGTGAGCTCCTCTGCCGAACCCCTCTCTCCCCGTGCTCTATTTCCCTCCGTAGCCGCCGTTACCACCGCGGCCGAGAGCTTCTCGCCGCCGGCCATGGCGTGGCCGTGGCCACAGCCACCGCAGCTCGCTCCCGAGCCCACCGTCGTGCTCACCGCAACCTTAGGAGCCCGCAGCACCCACCAGTTTCTCCCGTAGCGCACCATAGCGTCGAATCGATCGGCGCCCGAACTCCGGCGCCGCCGCGAGCTCGTTTCCGGCGAGCTCCGGCCACCACAGCTGCTGCCGCTCGCCCAGTTGGATGCGGCGCATCTTCAGCTACCCGTAGGAGCAAACCACACGTCGAATGGTGCTCCGTAGCGAGCACACGTTGCATCTCCGTCGTCGGCCATGGTCGTCGCCGGCGAAACTCCAGAGGGAGCTGACGTGGCTCCGTCATTAGGAGCTAATCCAACTAACTAAACCACCTACAGCCACTGACAGTAGGCCCCACCCCTGGTCAAACCCCAGTCAGCGCTGGGTTTGACCGGGATTAGTTCCTGTGTCACTGACGTGTGGACCCCGCACATCAGGTTTGACCTGGACCTGGCCGTTGACTCGCTGACGTTATGCTGGCATCAGGCTGACGCAGTTAAATCATTTTCTGGAATTATTTTAATTCTAAATATTCAGGAAATTCCAGAAAATGTTCAAAACTTCAAAAAATCATAGTAATTCAACCGTAACTCCAAATTAAATAATTTATATATGAAAAATTATCAGAAAAATTCAAGGAATCCATCTGTACCATTTTTATGCATGTTAGAACAACTTATAGCTGCTGTATAGCACAAATCAATTAAATGGCATTTGAATAATCACATATGGAGTTTGAATTTGAATCTTGTATTCAAACCAACTTCATTTAATCTGTTGCTAGTTGCATTAGCTCAAAACACATTCATATTGCCATGTCATAGCATGCATCATTTTGTGCATTGCATTGATTGTGTTCTTCTTTGTTGCCGGTATCTGTTCCCTCCCGGTAGACGATGTTCCGACGTTGTGATCGTTGACACTGATGAAGACTCAATGTTATCTTCAGAAGTGCCAGGCAAGCAAAACCCCCTTGTTCATT
>NW_021303961.1:0-1296 GCF_002162155.2 Triticum dicoccoides
TTGTCTATGAACTGATATAAGCAACCCAGAAGTCCTTTTCCGCGGACACGGCTATTCGAATAGATGATGTTAACCCTGCAGGGGTGTACTTCTTCACACACGCTCTCACCACTTACCGCCGTTTACACGACATGTACTCGGCAACCTTCAAGCGGAAGCCCAACGTGGGTGTCGGCCACGGCCTGCCTAAACACTCAAGTCTCTAGTCCAGGTTTATCGCCTATTCGGGTTCCATCCATGAGGAGATCCGGCCGGAGTTTCGCTCACAGCCCCAAACGATGTGAACAGGGTTCCGTGACACCAAACGGGCGCCCGGTTTACCCGGCCACGTGCCTACCGCATCACAGCCCACCCCTACGGTCAGCGCTGCGCACGGCCTCCAGCATACTACAAACACCAGAAACTACTTGCAACTCCTGGACAGAGGACAAGGGTGATCAAGAAGCCGAGAGGGTCCATTGGTTTCGTGCCCAATGCGTGGTAGTAGCTGAATCATGGATCACAAACACAGAACTCAGTTCCCGAGGACGGCTGCAATGAGACAACCCACCATGTACTCCTACATGGCCTCTCACCGCTACCTTTACCAAATCGCGTTCACACACTTAGCTCACACACCGTAGGACATGTTCACACACCTCTGATTCATCCCGGATGAATCAGACCTGACTCGACTCTAAGCAGTAGCAGGCATGACAAACAAACATGAATGAGTAGGCACAGAAGGGCTCAAGCAACTCCTACTCATGCTAGTGGGTTTCATCTATTTACTGTGGCAATGACAGGTCATGCAAAGGATAAAGGGGTTCAGCTACCGCAGCAAGTAACAGTTGAATCATTGTTGTCCTAATGCAGTAAAAGAGAGCAGGAGCGAGAGAGTAGGATTGTATCGGAAAGAACAAAGGGGTTTTGCTTGCCTGGCACTTCTGAAGATAACATTGAGTCTTCATCAGTGTCAACGATCACATCATCGGTATCACGTCTATCGAGAGGGGATAAATACCGGCAACACAGAAAGGAACACAATCAATGCGATGCACAATATGATGCATGATCATGACATGGCAAAATGAATGTGTTTTGGGCTAATGCAACTAGCAACAGATTAAATGAAGTTGGTTTGAATACAAGATTCAAATTCAAACTCCATATGTGATTATTCAAATGCCATTTAATTGATTTGTGCTAAACAGCACCTATAAGTTGTTCTAACATGCATGAAAATGGTACAGATGGATTCCTTGAATTTTTCTGATAATTTTTCATATATAATTTATTTAATTTGGAGTTACGGTT
>NW_021303962.1:0-848 GCF_002162155.2 Triticum dicoccoides
CCCTGACCGGTGGGTCCCGAGTGTCAGCGTCTAACTAAACTAACCTAGCTTAGTTAAACTAACCTAACCTAATTAGCCGGGCGGGGCCCGCAGGTCAGTGAGAGAGAGGGGGGGTCAAACCGGGCAGTGGGGTCAACCCACGCCGGTCATCGGGTCAGCGGTCGCCGGCGTTTAGCCGCCGGCGAGTCCAGACGCGGCGGAGGGCTCGGAAATGAGCCACATGGCATCGTTTCGGCCGTGGTTTGTTGCATTCGAACGCGCGCAGTGGCGCGCATCTAGTGGTGGCGGTGACAGGTGCTGGGGTGGCCGGAAAAGTGGTCGGCGACGAGGTTTGGCGGCGGCAGCAGCTCGGGCAATCCTGGGGTGGCGCTATAGAGCACTAGAGGAGAGACCGAAGGGCGCTGCGGGCTCTTGGGAGGGCGGCGAACATGGTGACGCGCTCAGGCCCACGCTGGGATGGCCCTGGCCACGGCAACGACATGGCACGGCGGCGGCAAGCTCGGCCGTGGTCGGAAGATGGAGCTAGGGGACGGGAACAGAGGGGGCGAGCAAAGAGGAGGCAGCAGGAGCTCACAGGGAGACCGATGAGGTGGTCAGCGAGCTCGGGGGCGTCTTCGGTGCTGCGAATCGAACGGCGGCGATCGCCGGCCGTGGCGATGAAGATGGCGGTGATGGCGTGGCTTCAGGGCACCCGGCGTCGCGTGCGTCGTGGTAGAGCTTCCCGGATCCAAGGCGGAGCTCGTGGCCTAACTGGCTGGGCGTGGGGATGCTGGTGGCTCCGGTGGTGCTCGTCGGCGGTCTCGGTGCGTCCGGGGATGAGCGAGGGAGAGAGACAGAGGAGGGAGAGG
>NW_021303963.1:0-773 GCF_002162155.2 Triticum dicoccoides
TAAGCGCACCTTGGGGTTCGTCAATCGTGGAAATCACTATGGGACCCCAAAACAGTGAGTAATAGTCCATGAAACGGGCCAGCATCGGCCAAAACTATGATTTTTGATGACCGACACGTAAGCGCACCTTGGGGTTCGTCAATCATGGAAATCACTCCTGGTCCCTAAAACAATGAGTAATAGTCAACGAAACGGGCCAGAATCGGGCAAAACTATGAGAGTTGATGACCGAAACGTAAGCACACCTTGGGGTTTGTCAATCGTGGAAATCACTCTGGGACCCCAAAACAGTGAGTAATAGTCCACGAAACGGGCCAGCATCGGCCAAAAGTGCGAGTGTTGATTACCGACACGTAAGCGCACCTTGGGGTTTGTCAATCATGGGACTCACTCCGGGACCCCAAAATAGTGAGTAATAGTCCACCAAACGGGCCAGAATCAGCCAAAACTGCGAGTGTTGATGACCGACACGTAAGTGCACCTTGGGGTTCGTCATTCGTGGGACTCACTCGGGGACCCCAAAATAGTGAGTAATAGTCCACGAAACGGGCCAGCATCGGCCAAAACTGCGAGTGTTGATTACCGACACGTAAGCGCACCTTGGGGTTTGTCAATCATGGGACTCACTCCGGGACCCCAAAACAGTGAGTAATAGTCTACGAAACAGGCCAGAATCGGGCGAAACTACGAGTGTTGATGACCGACACGTAAGAG
The DNA here is from genome assembly GCF_002162155.2 of Triticum dicoccoides. Classification (NCBI taxonomy): domain Eukaryota; kingdom Viridiplantae; phylum Streptophyta; class Magnoliopsida; order Poales; family Poaceae; genus Triticum; species Triticum dicoccoides. The sequence continues at coordinate 715 of NW_021303963.1, forward strand.
AACCTTGGGGTTCGTCAATCATGGAAACCACTCCGGGACCCCAAAACAGTAAGTAATAG
>NW_021303964.1:0-1459 GCF_002162155.2 Triticum dicoccoides
CTGTAAAGTTAGGAGGATGAAGCCTATTCTTGTCGAGTTCTTGAATAATGCACAGAACGGTGCTGTCCCGTTTTACATAACCTGGGCGCGGTCTCATGGAACCCACAGTCAAGAGCACAGAGCCAGCAAGCGAACACACAGGATGACCTGTTTTTTTGGATTGAAACGTCTTCTGTTCGTTTTACCTTCTGTTTCTTCCCATGAATGACCTGATCGATGTAGGTTGGACTTGCATGGCCTGTTGAGCTCATTTTTTGCCAGAGAAACTCCTGATTATAGGATTTGCATTTTTCCTAATATACACGCAAACTTAACCAGGAGGCTCAGTAAATGGTTCGGAACAATAAGTCATCTTGGAAGAAACAGCTACCTAACCCTGTACGGATTAGAAATCCATCAATGGTTCGTCTTTGCCATAATCATGCTGAACCGGCGTGCTATTGTGTTTCCAAATTCCATCAAGCCGGTTGTGATTTCAAGCGTGCTAAGCCACCTATTTATTCCGACGGAGGCACCACGGTTCTGCGCAGCGCATCAATCCGTCCATCGGCAATGTCGAGCTCTGGTTTCATGGCGTTCGAGATCAGCTCCAAGGCACACAGCCACCGAGCCATGGGCCAGGGCCTGGTCCGCGTCTACTCGCCGATGGCCACCGTCGGCGGCCACTGCTGGCTACCCGTACGGGGACGCTCCACGCGTACCCGCTTCGCCTCCATCTACCTCGAGCTCGTGAGCCATCCGACGCATGCCGTGATGGCCACCTTCGACGCCTTCGCCGTGCACGGCGACGCATCGTCGCCACCGTCCCACCACAACCAATGCGTGCACGTCTACTCGCCGGACGACCGCGGTTTTAGGAGTCCCCGCGGGTTTCCTGAGTTCATCCCCGCCGACACCCAATTCAACGTCAACGACATGACTGTCATGTGGAGGGTCACGGTTGCGCGAGACGCTTCCTTGTCGAACCAGCTCGGCCGCCTGCTCGACCGTGGCGCCTGGACCGACGTCGCCTTTGAGGTCGCCAGCGAGACCTTCCGCGCCCACCGCGCAGAGGCGCAGCTCTTCGGCGGCATGCTCGAGTCCTCCTCGTCCTCCTTCCCCATCGCTCTGGAGGACATCGAGCCCAAGACCTTTGGAGCAATGCTCCGGTTCATCTACACCGACACCCTGCCGGACGACGCCGACGGCGAGCCCCCCAACATGGAGGTGTTGGAACGTCTCCTCGCCGCGGCCGACCGGTTCGCGCTTGACGGCCTCAAGCTCGAGTGCACCCATAGGCTGCTGAGCACCGTGTCTCTGTCGACTCGGTCGTCGACATGCTACGCTTGGCCGAGACGCACAACTGCGCCGAGCTCAAGGCACGGTGTATCGGCTTCATTGCGATGATTCAGAATTTCAAGGACGTTGTGCTAACCGATGGCTTCGTGCAGCTCGCGGTAGAATCCCCAATGGTTCTCGC
>NW_021303965.1:0-5395 GCF_002162155.2 Triticum dicoccoides
TGCGGCGGTGACCAGCGGCGGCGGCGGCGGCCGGAAGGAGGGCGGCGGCGGCGGCGGCTCGTGACGGCGGTGTGAAGAGGTGGCGGCGGCGGCGGAGGCGCGGCGGCGGCGGCTAGGGTTAGGATCGTGCTGCGATAGATACCATGTAGAAGGACAAGTTATGGGCTGTGCAATCTCGATGTCTTGATCGGTGCACCAGACACGTATATATAAGTACAGAGGTGGGCCACAACCTCAACTATACAAGGAAACAGGAGGTGAACCCTACACACACATATACACGTACACAATATACTCAACAAAAATGATCTTTCATGTGGTGCTTTGCATTCATATTTACTTATGCATTTTATTTCTTCTTTTTCTGGGCTAGTTTCCATCGCCCTTTGCCACAATTTCACGATCTTTCTCTAGTTAATTACCACCATTAGGCACTTAAAAATTGTGTGGTATTTCCTTGTACTCTTCACACCCCCTAGTGTACCCATATTTGATCACACGCAAAAGGATAAGTTGTTTGACCCTTATTAACACAATTTGACGAAATCCTTGTTCGGTAAGCCCAGAAACGTCTACCCCCAGGTTTTCTTCAAAAGGATTGATTCCATATAGATAATCTTATTTGTGTGTGTTAAACGTTGTTACCGGACCAAGAGGAAATTCCTATGACCTATTGGACTATCTGGCACGAAAGTTTCACACTACTTAGAGTGCTAGTCCTGCACTTCGAGTCGGTGGGAGAGAATCTTGTGAAGGCAACTGATCAATCTTAGTTTTGCATGCCAATATAACCACCCTAAAACAAACCAAGAGGAATTCATCATCGTCTACCCCCTCTCAAGGCCGGTCAAAGCCGTAGACCAAGCGGGCCCCATGGATGGGCGCATGATCAAACTTGGTTTGACATGTCACTATGGCCCATCCTAACACAAATCGATAGGATTTCACCATGGTCTATCCCCTCTCAACGCCGGTAAAGCCATAGACCAAGCGAGCCCCACAGATGGGTGCATCGTCGAAAACCGCAGGATAGAGGGTTGAAAAAGCACACCCACCTGCATGTGGCCCAAATATTTGTATCAAAGATGTGGTGTGATGTTTAAATATCCAATAGTACACAACTTTAACATGGCACTTGCTTCACAAATAGGACTATTCGTCACAAAGGTTCCGCACTACTTAGAATGCTAGTCCGTTGGCTGAGCAAGCCCGTTGAGCACTTCTCGACCTTACACGTGGTATTAGTTCATTTTAATGATGCCTTCTACTCAGACCCCCACTTTTATGTAAATTAATGAAGGTACAACCCCACAAACTTTATTAAATTCAGTTATCTACAAGTTCATGCATGTTTATATCTTTACCTAATAATAAAGCAAATTGAGTTTCTTTCGTCCGTCATGGCACTTTTTAGAAAAGTCCATTTATTTCATATAATTCAATCCGCAGTCCTGTTTTAAGTCAAAACGAATTGTTTTTTTGTATTTTACACAAAAGTCCCCGTGTTTTCTTAAAATCAACCCGCCATCCTGATTTAAGTCACACCAGACCGTTATTTTACGTTTTTCGAAAATCCCCCTGACATTTTAGGTAATTCATCCGCGGACCATATTTAAGTCAAACAAATACTTTTTTAAATCATCCATATCTTTTAAAGCGTAATTCTGATTTGAACACGTTATATATGAAATTTGATTACAAAAATATGTAGAATATGAATATGAGATTATTTTTACCTATTAAGTATTTTTAAGTATTATTTTAGAATATATTTAAATCAAACAAATGGTTTTCTAAATTATCCGTATCTTTTAAACCGTAACTTCGATTTTAACATATTATATATGAAATTTTATTAGAAAAATATGTGAAATATAAATATGATGTTAATTTTACCTGTTAAATACTTTTAAAATATTGTTTTGGAAGCAAACTTATAATTTCTAGCGCAAGATCCATTTTTCTTTCGTACCGGCGGCGATCCGGATTGCAAATAAACACCCCACTATAATCATATAGGGAAAAGAAAATATCGATAACTACACATGCATACCTCTGAAAAATGTCGCAGGGGAAAACAACCGATTTCTCATCACGAGAGAGAGAGAGAGAGAGAGAGAGAGAGACGCCTTAGGATTAACCATATTCAAACACGTTTTGTGTTGTTTTGTGTGAATACCGAGGCCATCGTCGGCGAGGGTGAGAAGGAGGATAAGTGGCAACACAAATATGATGCCTCGCAAAAATAAAGGAAATGGACATATTGAGTGATGGTTGTTGGGTTAAAAGCGTGTGTTATGTTTTTTCTTCCGTTGCAACGCACGGACTTTTTTACTATATATATAGTAACACTATTCTAATCCCAGAATTAGAATAGTTAGTTTGATCACAACTCCCTTACAAGGAGCCGCGAAGACGTTCCCGGATTCCCTGAACGCAACGACAAAAAAAACACCCCGACCCGAACTGCTCGATCCACTGGGCCACGTTCCCCAGATCCCCTGATCCCATCGCCATACGGACCACCCCGCCGCCGCGTGACCCGCCGGGGCTCGCGCGGCCTCCTGGAATCCCCGCCGCCGCGCGGCCTCCCGGACCCCCGCCGCCGCTCCCTGACCCTCTTCCCATCTACTTCCGCCAGGACCATGCCTCACCCCGATGCTCCCAGCACGCCGCCGCCAGTTCCTCTCCTCTCCCTGATGATCGGATACGTCGACTGGAGCCATTGCCCATCCACGGATCTGGCCAACTGGACGCCGCTGGCCGCGGATCCGTCCCTGGGACCGACCCCGACGTCGGCTGCCTCCACCACGCGTCGGACCCCGCCTCCACCCTCGTTCCACCAGGCGGATGTGGTCGCCATGCTTGAGGCCGCCGTCAATCTTCCCTGCTCGAGGCTGCCGTCCATTACGTTGGTCGAGATCTCGTGCTCAGGGAGCATCTTGTGCTTGCCGGAGGTCACCGACGACCTGCCCTTTCCTTTCCCCTTCCTACGGTGAGCTAGACATGGTCGTCATAACTTTTTCTGTTCTGACGGCCAACCATCGGCCGGCGACCACCTGTGTCGGTGGTGCCTCGGATCCCCACCGTAGCATCTCCCGACCGGGGAGCAGATCCCATCCGGGTCATCCCCCGTGCTACTGCAGGTCGACTATGCCGTCGCGCGAAGTTCACTGGTCAGAGTTCTAGTCTTGTCGCTGGTGCGTCACTTTGGTTAGTCTCCAACACCTCCCTGCATCTCCTCCCTTGTGCGTTGCCACGCCAACCACGGCCGCCCCCGCACCCAATCCTCCTTGGCCACAAATGAAAATCAGAGCTACCCTGACTCTGCTGCCATGCCAGCACCGTTCAAGGTTCTCGGCCCAGCTCCTCACTGATGCAGAGCTTTGAGTTCAGGCCCTTGCACCAAATAAATGTCGTGCATGCTCCTCCAAATATTCCGACGGCAAGTGTTCTTCATATTCTGGACTTGTGCCCCAGCTTCTTCTGGAGTTCTGTTGATTCATACCTAAATGAATTTGCACTATGATTTTTCAACAACTTTTGGGTGAAATAATGCTTCCTGTTCACATCAACAAATGCTCCCTGGAGGACTTCTCCATCGACTTGCAGGTTCAGCAATGGACAAGGAAGCTGCCCTTGACCATCTCTTGTCCAGACTGCATGCAGTGTACAGATACACCTCCCCCGCCCGGCAGCTATGGCGTGTGGCTGCCTAGCACATCGACACCCCAAGGTACATTTTCTCGCCATCTCGCTCACATGTCGTTCCCTGTTACTATACTATGTTCAGTTATGTATTGTTTTCTATGTTATTTTCTTGTCTGAAGTTCAGAAATACTTGGAGGTGCAAAAAAGTAGTGATATGTTGGTTCATTTCAAAGGTCCTTCAAGAAATGGAAAACATGAGTTTTCTTCTCCAAAATGAATCAACATCGTGGAGTGCTAATTCTTCTTGGGTGCTTCTATTGATCCTTGTGTTTCAGGCACCACCATGATGAACCAGGTAGTCATATTTTGCAGAAGCAAATCACACAAAAGATTTTAAGCGGAATGTAGTTTGGAGATAATGGGGAAACAAGGTTCAAAGAGATTTTTTTGTAGTACCACCGGAGAGCTTTTCTAGTTCACTGTACCACATTTGTGCTTTTATTTTACACAAACGAGGTTGCTAGAGCTAGTAGATCTTGGGATATGGGCACACACGGAAGAATACGAAAAGGAGGATTGTGAGTTGGAGATTGCAAGATCGCTGCTCAAAGGAGAAGATCATTTTGGTTTTAGAGAACACCTAGTGGGGTAAAAGAGCATCGGTTTGTCCAAAATCCACCGATGAAAGTTTTGCTCTGTATAAAGGTCTGCGTGACAGTAAACTCTTGATTGTTTCTTTATGTTTGAGCATCCGACTTGATTTTCATTTATCGAAATTCCACAGAAAGAAACCGGACGTAATTTATCATTTGTTAAAAAATGAATCTAAGCCGAGGCACTACTTTCTCATATGCGAATGAGATTTCATATAAAAAATAGAAAGAAATTGATCTATTCTACAACTGTGTATTTTTCCATTTTATTTATTTATTTTCTGAATGTCAAGAAGTTGTGTTCGAGAAGGTCAACTTTAGGGTCAAGTTAAAATATTATTGCCTCATAGTTTCATGTGTTCACAAGATGTACCACTATTTTTTTTCCTCTCAAAAAGTGTCTTTTCAACATACAACAGATCCAAAAACGGGATTATCAACATTTCTAAAAAAAACTCTAAAATTTCAAATTTAAATAACGAAACTGTTCAATATAATTACAAAACTAGGATTTTGCCGTCATTGAAAGAATAAACCAAGAAGTCCAAATTAGAAAAATAGAGAAGTTCGATATTTAAAAAAAACTCAAATTTTCCTTGTTACTAAAGAATAAAAATGGCGAAGTTCAACTTAAAAAAGATTAAGAAATAAAACCAGGAAGTCCATATTAAAAATATGAAGAAGTTCGGGGATTATAGAAAACTCAGATTTTCCTTGTTACTAAAAAATGAAAACAAGAAGTTCAACTTTTCATAATAGAGCGCTTCAAAATTTTGTAAAAAAAAGATTAAGAAATAAAACCAGGAAGTCCATGTTAAAAAGATGGAGATGATTATAGAAAACTCAGAATTTCCTCATTATTAAAGAATGGAAACAAGAAGTTCAATTTTTAATAATAGAGCGCTTCAAAATTTCGTAAAAAAAGATTAAGAAATAAAACAAGGAAGTCCATATTAAAAAGATGGAAAAGTTCGATGATTATAGAAAACTCAGATTTTCCTCGTTATTAAGGAATGGAAACAAGAAGTTCGAAAATTAAATAACAAGAAGTTCAACTATTAAAAATAGAGCGCTTTAAAATTCATAAAAAA
>NW_021303966.1:0-1622 GCF_002162155.2 Triticum dicoccoides
CCCACGGGTGTCGCCTTACCTTTGCCCGGGACCGTTTGCGCCTTTTGGCTCATGTATATGATAGTGTCGCTAGCATCCATATGATAAAGAGCCCGGGCTGACATGACTAGTCGTAAACCCAAAGTGGCACAGACTTACAGGGACAGGCATCCATGACCCAGCTTCGAACGTGTCGGTCATCAGCAAGTGGGTCCGGGCTGTAGCACTGGGCTAGCAGGACTCCGGTAAACCGGGCTGTAGCGGGCTAACAGGACTCCGGTACTCAAAGCGTGACATTTCCCCGAAGGGACAGACACAGGAATGAAGAAGGACACATGCCGGCCAGCCTAAGTGTTCCAGAGCAGTAGCAAGCTACCATGGCTCAGCGGTAACACTAGGAGACATTTCCCGGTAAGAGAGGCTACTAAAGATAAACAACTAGATAGTCAGACCCCACACATACCAAGCATTTCAATCATACACACAATATGCTCGATATGTGCAAATACAACGAAGCATCACAACATGACTCTACGACACAAGTACTTTATTTAAGGCTCAGGGAGCCATACATAACATACACAAAGGTACGGGTCTCACGACCCAACATACAAGTCATACAGTCATACAAACCAGCAGCGAAAGTAACTTGTCTGAGTACAGACAACTTAGTAAAATAAAAGAGGCTTGGAAAGCCTAGCTATACTACATGGTCCTTCACAAGCTCAGGGTCACCACCTGGGTCTTTAGCCTACTCGTTGATGTCAACGTCTACATAGAACCCATCAGAAGGGGTTGCAGCGTCTTCTGTAAAAAATGTAGATTATAGCAACATGAGTACAAAGGTACTCAGCAAGACTTACATCAGATCCTACATACATGCATAGTATCAAGAAGGGTTGGTGGAGTTATTGCAGCAGGCCAGCTTTGACTCTTGGCTAGACTACCCTACGATACTCCAACTTGAAATGGTTTTGCGCACACGAGTCCACTACTCACCACTTCAATACACTACCGGGGATCCACCTCCGTCTTCCTACGGAAGAGCCATCCTCGGCACTCACACTTATCTTGAGGCTTTTAGTAGTTTCCATTTACTTGTCTATGAACTGTATAGGCAACCAAGTAGTCCTTTACCGCGGACGCGGCTATTCGAATAGATCATGTTAACCCTGCAGGGGTGTACTCCTTCATACACGCTCCCACCACTTACCGTCGTTTACACGACATGTACTCGGCAACCTTCAAGCGGAAGCCCAACGTGGGTGTCGGCCACGACCTACCTAATCACCTAAGCCTCCAGTCCAGGTTTATCGCCTATCCAGGTTCCATCCGCAGGGAGTCCGGCCGAGGTTTCCCATACGGCCCCGAATGATGTGAACAGGGTTCCCGAGATACCTAACGGGTATTCGGTACACCGTGCCACGTACCTACCGCATCACAGCCCACCCCTACGGTCAGCGCTGTCCACGGCCTCCAGTAGGCTACAAACACCAGAAACTACTTGCAACTCCTGGACGGAGAACTAGGGTGAATAAGAAGCCGAGAGGGTCCATTGGTTTCGGGCCCAATGCATGGTAGTAGCTGGTTCTTAAATCACACATACAGATCTCAGTGCTTAAGGTCGGCTTCAATGAAACAAC
>NW_021303967.1:0-1000 GCF_002162155.2 Triticum dicoccoides
AGTAACTAGATGAAACCCACTAGCATGTGTAGGAGTTGATTGAGCCATATGTATGTGTTGTTCCTACCTTGCTATGCCTGCTATGCTTAGAGTTGTGTCAGGTCTGGTTCATCTGGGTGATGGGCTAGAGTGAAATGTTTATGTCGGTAATGAGAGTGGTGTGGTGAACACGATTTGGTAAAGGTATCGATGAGAGGCCATGTAGGAGTACATGGTGGGTTGTTTCATTGAAGCCGACCTTAAGCACTGAGATCTGTATGTGTGATTTAAGACACAGTTACTACCATGCATTGGGCCCTGAAATATGACCCCGCTCGACTTCTTATTCACCCTAGCTCTCTGTCCAGGAGTTGCAAGTAGTTTCTGGTGTTTGTAGTCTACTGGAGGCCGTGGACAGCGCTGACCGTAGGGGTGGGCTGTGATGCGGTAGGTACGTGGCACGGTGTACCGAATACCCGTTAGGTATCTCAGGAACTCTGTTCACATCGTTCGGGGCCGTATGGGAAACCTCGGCCGGACTCCCTGCGGATGGAACCTGAATAGGCGATAAACCTGGACTAGAGGCTTAAGTGTTTAGGTAGGTCGTGGTCTACACCCACGTCGGCGTTCGCTTGAAGTCTGCCGAGCACATGTCGTGTGCAGACGCTAAGTGGTGGAAACATGTATGAAGAAGTACACCCCTGCAGGGTTATCATAATCTATTCGAATAGCCGCGTCCGCGGTAAAGGACTACTTGGTTGCCTATACAGTTCATAGACAAGTAAATGGAAACTGCTAAAAGCCTCAAGATAAGTGTGAGTGCCGAGGATGGCTCTTCCGTAGGAAGACGGAGGTGGATCCTCGGTAGTGTATTGAAGTGGTGAGTAGTGGACTCGTGTGCGCAAAACCATTTCAAGTTGGAGTATCGTAGGATAGTCTAGCCAAGAGTCAAAGCTGGCTTGCTGCAATAACTCCACCAACCCTTCTTGATAATATGCATGTATATAGGATCTGATGTAAG
>NW_021303968.1:0-965 GCF_002162155.2 Triticum dicoccoides
TAACCGACACGTAAACACATCCCAGGGTTTGTTAATCGTGGAAATCACTCCGGGACCCCAAAATAGTGAGTAATATCCATGAAATGGGCCAGAATCGGCCAAAACTGCCAGTGTTGATGACCGACACCTAGACGCACCCCAGGGTTTGTTAATCATGGTAATAACTCCGGGACCCCAAAACAATGAGTAATAGTTCATGAAACGGGCCAGAATTGGCCAAAACTGCCAGTGTTGATGACCGGCACGTAATAGCATCCCAGGGTTTGTTAATCGTGGTAATCACTCTGGGACCCCAAAACAGTGAGCAATAGTCCATAAAACGGGCCAGAATCGGCCAAAACTGCAAGTGTTGATGACCGACACGTAAACGCATCCCAAGGTTTTTTAATCATGGAAAACACTCCGGGGCCCCAAAACAGTGAGTAATAGTCCATGAAACGGGCCAGAATCGGCCAAAACTGCCACTGTTGATGACCGACACGTAGACGCATCCCAGGGTTTGTTAATCGTGGAAATCACTCTTCGACCCCAAACCAGTGAGTAATATGAAGGAAATATGCCCTAGAGGCAATAATAAAGTTATTATTTATTTCCTTATTTCATGATAAATGTTTATTATTCATGCTAGAATTGTATTAACCGGAAACATAATACATGTGTGAATACATAGACAAACAAAGTGTCACTAGTATGCCTCTACTTGACTAGCTCGTTAATCAAAGATGGTTATGTTTCCTAACCATGAACAATGAGTTGTTATTTGATTAACGAGGTCACATCATTAGTAGAATGATCTGATTGACATGACCCATTCCATTAGCTTAGCACCCGATCGTTTAGTATGTTGCTATTGCTTTCTTCATGACTTATACATGTTCCTATGACTATGAGATTATGCAACTCCCGTTTACCGGAGGAACACTTTGGGTACTACCAAACGTCACAACGTAACTGGGTGATTATAA
>NW_021303969.1:0-1550 GCF_002162155.2 Triticum dicoccoides
AAATCCATTTCAGCGACAACTAATATGAAACAGAGGGAGTGTAAGAGTAGGATGCATGTTTCTTGTTTGCAGGGTGGTATATATATACGTACATGGTGGCAGGGTGAGGCAGGTCTCGGAGATGCACATCTTGTAGCACACCGGCGGCAGGTCCTTGTAGCAATCGACGATGCACTTCTTCTTGCACTCGAAGTATTTCTCGTAGTAACCCTCGCCGTCACTTTTGTTGCCACCTTTGTAATCGTCATAGCCGTCAGCAATGGGGGCGCCTGAACCATCGGTTTTGTGGATGGCAGCTAGAGTGCCGACGGTGGAGTGTACAACAACTGCAGTACCGTCGGTAGAGTTGACAGGGACGGAGGCGGCCGCTGCACCATTGTCGACGGCTGGGTGGGCGGCTGGCTGAGAACGGTTGACATCGGGGGCGGGGGTGACACCGTGGCCGTCGTCGCACGTGTGCATGCAGGAGGAGTAGCACGGCCAGCACTGGGCTTCCGTTGCGAGCTGCGGGGGTTGGGGGTCCGCCGCCCCTGACGCGGCGAAGAGCGCGGTCGCGACCAGGAGGACGGCGATCTTGGCCGCCGCCATGGAGAGTACTATGCTGCTACCCTGGTGAGGTGTGTGGGGGACTGGGGACGGAGATGGATGGGGTGTGGCTGGCTTTGCAGGAGGTGGTATATATGGTTGTTCGCGGGATGGGACCTGAGTGCATGCAGCACGCGTCCGTCCGAAAAAAAATTCTATGAGACCAGGTCTCACGGATTAGCAGGTGAGACCGGGGCTGCGGCAGCTATACGTGCCTCTCCAACTCCATGCTTAATTTGCGCGTGGCCGTTTCACATGCGCCGTGCATGAATGCATTTGGGTACCTCCGTGCCTAATTTGATCGCGCCAGCTTCACATGCGTCGCGCATGAATGCATCTGGCTAACTAAATGGCCGTAGCAAAGCTAGGCAATGTTATTTCCACCAGCTTTCCTTGTAGTAACAAGACTCGTATTATGCTCGTCTTTTTTTTTTGAGAGAGAGAGAGAGAGGAATTATGCTCGTCTTCTAAAAAGAAAGTGCATCCCATTGTACATATCTCCTTTTCTCTCCCTGTAGAAAGAAATTCTCTCATTGTCTCTTTTTGTTCCCTAGTCAAAGCTTGACCTTTCTTTTAAGTCAAATCTTAATCTTGACGTGAAAAGCAGTTCGACTAGCAGAAATTAATCATTTTATTTAGAAAATGTTAATAATAGAAGGTATCGTTCTCCAAGATTTACAAGCATATAGTATGTGTACATGTTTTTAGTCTTCATTCTTTCTTAGGTGAAAAACAAGTATAATACATGTGTACCATGCACACTCTCTGAGGGCAACTCCAATGAAGAGACACATTTCGTTCAGGTGTGTCATTTAGATCCACATGGGCAAAGACCCATTTCGTTCAGATGTGTCGTTTAGATCCACATGGGCAAAGACCCATTTTGTCCAGATATGTAGTTTAGATCCACGTGGGCAAAAGACACTGCCCAACGCGGCGACTCATTTCGCAAATATGTATGTATG
>NW_021303970.1:0-3327 GCF_002162155.2 Triticum dicoccoides
GGACTCCGAACAACTTTCGGTTTACTGCATACTCATATCTCTACAACCCTAGCGTCACCGAACCTTAAGTGTGTAGACCCTTCGGGTTCGGGAGACACGCAGACATGACCGAGACGCCTCTCCGATCAATAACCAACAGCGGGATCTAGATACCCATGTTGGCTCCCACATGCTCCTCGATGATCTCATCGGATGAACCACGATGTCAAGGATTCAATCAATCCCATATACAATTCCCTTTGTCAATCGGTACATTACATGCCCGAGATTCGATCGTCGGTATCCCAATACCTCATTTAATCTCGTTACCGGCAAGTCACTTTACTCATACCGTAATGCATGATCCCGTGACCAGACACTTGGTCACATTGATCTCATTATGATGATGCATTACCGAGTAGGCCCAGAGATACCTCTCCGTCATACGGAGTGACAAATCCCAGTCTCAATTCGTGCCAACCCAACAGACACTTTCGGAGATACCCGTAGTGCACCTTTATAGTCACCCAGTTACATTGTGACGTTTGGCACACCCAAAGCACTCCTACGGTATCCGGGAGTTGCACAATCTCATGGTCTAAGGAAATGATACTTGACATTTGGAAAATCTCTAGCTAAACGAACTACACGACCTTTGAGCTATGCTTAGGATTGGGTCTTGTCCATCACATCATTCTCCTAATGATGTGATCCCGTTATCAATGACATCCAATGCCCATAGTCAGGAAACCATGACTATTTGTTGATCAACGAGCTAGTCAACTAGAGGCTCACTAGGGACATGTTGTGGTCTATGTATTCACACGTGTATTACGATTTCCGGATAACACAATTATAGCATGAATAACAGAAAATTATCATGAACAAAGAAATATAATAAGAACCATTTTATTATTGCCTCTAGGGCATATTTCCAACAGTCTCCCACTTGCACTAGAGTTCAATAATCTAGTTACATTGTGATGAATCGAACACCCATGGAATTCAGGTGTTGATCATGTTTTGCTCTAGGGAGAGGTTTAGTCAACGGATTTGCTACATTCAGGTCCCTATGTACTTTACAAATATCTATGTCTCCATCTTGAACATTTTCACGAATGGAGTTGAAGCAACGCTTGATGTGCCTGGTCTTCTTGTGAAACCTGGGCTCCTTGGCAAGTGCAATAGCTCCAGTATTGTCACAAAAGAGTTTGATCGGCCCCGACGCATTGGGTATGACTCCTAGGTCGGTGATGAACTCCTTCACCCAGATTGCTTCATGCGCTGCCTCCGAGGCTGCCATGTACTCTGCTTCACATGTAGATCCCGCCACAACACTTTGCTTGTAACTGCACCAGCTTACTACCCCACCATTCAAAATATACACGTATTCGGTTTGTGACTTAGAGTCATCCAGATCTTTGTCGAAGCTAGCATCGACGTAACCCTTTACGACGAGCTCTTCGTCACCTCCAAAAATGAGAAACATATCCTTAGTCCTCTTCAGGTAGTTCAGGATATTCTTGACCGCTGTCCAGTGTTCCTTGCCGGGATTACTTTGGTACTTTCCTACCAAACTTACGGCAAGGCTTACATCAGGTCTGGTACATAGCATGGCATACATAATAGACCCTATGGCTGAGGCATAGGGGATGACACTCATCTCTTCTATATCTTCTGCCGTGGTCGGGCATTGAGCTGAGCTCAATTTCACACCTTGCAACACAGGCAAGAACCCCTTCTTAGACTGATCCATATTGAACTTCTTCAATATCTTATCAAGGTATGTGCTTTGTGAAAGACCTATGAGGCGTCTCGATCTATCCCTATAGATCTTGATGCCTAGTATGCAAGCAGCTTCTCCAAGGTCCTTCATTGAAAAACACTTATTCAAGTAGGCCTTAATGTTGTCCAAAAGTTCTATATCATTTCCCATCAAAAGTATGTCATCTACATATAATATGAGAAACACTACATAGCTCCCACTCACTTTCTTGTAAACGCAGGCTTCTCCATAAGTCTGCATAAATCCAAACGCTTTGATCATCTCATCAAAGCGAATGTTCCAACTCTGAGATGCTTGCACCAGCCCATAAATGGATCACTGGAGTTTGCACACCTTGTTAGCATTCTCAGGGTCGACAAAACCTTCCGGCTACATCATATACAGTTCTTCCTTAAGATGGCTGTTAAGGAATGCCGTTTTGACGTCCATTTGCCATATCTCATAATCATAGTATGCGGCAATTGCTAACATGATTCAGACGGACTTTAGCTTCACTACGGGAGAGAAAGTCTCATCGTAGTCAACCCCTTGAACTTGTCGATAACCCTTAGCGACAAGTCGAGATTTATAGATGGTAACATTACCATCCGCGTCCGTCTTCTTCTTAAAGATCCATTTGTTTTCCATCGCTCACCGATCATCGGGCAAGTCTGTCAAAGTCCATACTTCGTTTTCATACATGGATCCTATCTCGGATTGCATGGCTTCAAGCCATTTGTTGGAATCTGGGCCCGCCATCGCTTCTTCATAGTTCGAAGGTTCACCGTTGTCTAACAACATGATTTCCAGGACAGGGTTGCCATACCACTCTGGTGTGGAACGTGTCCTCGTGGACCTACGAAGTTTAGTAGTAACTTGATCCGAAGTACCTTGATCATCATCATTAACTTCCTCTTCAGTTGGTGCTGGCACCACAGGAACATCTTCCTGAGCTGCGCTACTCACCGGTTCAAGAGGTAGTACTTCATCAAGTTCCACTTTCCTCCCACTTACTTCTCTCGAGAGAAACTCTTTCTCCAGAAAGGACCCATTCTTGGCAACAAAGATCTTGCCTTCGGATCTAAGGTAGAAGGTATACCCAATGGTTTCCTTAGGGTATCCTATGAAGACGCATTTTTCCGACTTGGGTTCGAGCTTTTCAGGTTGAAGTTTCTTGACATAAGCATCGCGTCCCCAAACTTTTAGAAACGACAGCTTAGGTTTCTTCCCAAACCATAATTCATACGGTGTCTTCTCAACGGATTTAGACGGTGCCCTATTTAAAGTGTATGTAGCTGTCTCTAGAGCGTATCCCCAAAAAGATAGCGGTAAATTGGTAAGAGACATCATAGATCGCACCATATCCAATAAAGTGCGATTACGACGTTCAGACACACCGTTACGCTCAGGTGTTCCAGGTGGCGTGAATTGTGAAACGATTCCACATTTCCTTAAGTGCGTACCAAATTCGTGACTTAAATATTCTCCTCCACGATCTGATCGTAGGAACTTTATCTTCCGGTCACATTGATTCTCTACCTCATTCTGAAATTCTTTGAACTTTTCAAAGGTCTCAGACTTGT
>NW_021303971.1:0-1741 GCF_002162155.2 Triticum dicoccoides
CGAGTGTTAATGACCTACACATAAGCGCACATTGGGGTTCAGTAATCATAAAAATCGCTCTGGAACCCCAAATCGATGAGTAATAGCCCATCAAACAGGCAAGAATCGGCCAAAATGGCGAGTGTTGATGAATAACACATAAGCGCACCTTGGACTTCAGCAACCATAAAAATCGCTCCGGGGCCCCAAAATGGTGAATAATAGTCCACGAAACGGGTCAGAATCGGCCAAAATATCGAGTGTTAATGACCTGCACGTAAGCGCACCTCGGGTTCAGTAACCATGGAAATTGCTCCTTTCCCCAAAACGTGAGTAATAGTCCATGAAACGGGTAAGAATCGGACAAAACGGTGAGTGTTGAGGAACGATACGTAAGCGCACCTTGGGGTTCAGCAACCATTAAAATCGGTCCGGGACCCCAAAACGGTGAGTAATAGTCCATGAAACGGGTCAGAATCGGCCAAAACGGCGAGTGTTAGTGCCATGCACGTAAGCGCACCTTGGGGTTCATAGTTCTAGAAAATCGCTTCGGGACCCCAAAACGGTGAGTAATAGGCCATGAAACGGGCCAGAATCTGACAAACCTATGAGTGTTGATGACTGATAGGTAAATGCACCATGTGGTTCATCAATCATGGAAATCACTCCGAGACCCCAAAATGGTGACTAATAGTCCACAAAACGCACCAAAATTGGCCAAAACTACTAGTGTTGATGACCTACACGAAAACGCACCTCGGGATCATTAATCGTGGAAATCGCTCCAGGTCCTCAAAAAGGTGAGCAATAGCCCATGAGATGGGCCGAATCAGCCATAACGGCGAGTGTTGATGACGTGCACGTAAGCACATCTTGGAGTTCAAAAACCATGGAAATGCACAGGGACCCCAAATCGATGAGTAATCGCCCATGAAACGGAAAGAATCAGCCAAAATGGTGAGTGTTGATGAACGACACGTAAGCGCACCTTGGGCTCCAACAACCATAAAAATCACTCCGGGGCCCCAAAATGGTGAATAATAGTTCACGAAACAGGCTAGAATCGGCCAAAATGGCGAGTGCTAATGACCTGCAGGTAAGTGCACATTGGGGTTCAGTAACCACAAAAATCGCTCTGGAACCCCAAATCGATGAGTTAAAGCCCATGAAATGGGCCAGAATCGGCCAAAATGGCAAGTGTTGATGAACAACACGTAAGCGCACCTTGGGGTTCAGCAACCATAAAAATCACTTTGGGACCACAAAATGGTGAGTAATAGTCCACGAAACAGGCCAGAATCGGCGAAAATAGCGAGTGTTAATGACTTGCACATAAGTGCACCTCGGGGTTCAGTAACCATGGAAATTGCTCCTTACCCCAAAACGGTGAGTAATAGTCCATGAAACGGGTCAGAATCGGCCAAAATGGTGAGTGTTGATGAACGATACGTAAGCGGACCTTTGGGTTCAGCAACCATAAAAATCGTTGTAGGACCCCAAAATGGAGAGTAATGGTCCACGAAACAGGCCAGAATCGGCCAACATGGCGAGTGTTAATGTCATGCATGTAAGCTCTCCTTGGGGTTCATGAACCAAGAAAATCGCTTCTGGCCCCAAAACGGTGAGTAATAGTCCACGAAACGGGCCCAAATCGGCCAAACCTGCGAGTGTTAATGACCAATAGGTAAATGCACCCCGAAGTTCATCAATCGTGGAAATTGCATCAAGACCCCAAAATGGTGAGTAATAGTCCATGAAACAC
>NW_021303972.1:0-1584 GCF_002162155.2 Triticum dicoccoides
CCAAAACTGGTGCCGGCGGACCCAGGAAGAACCCGGCGCGTGGGTCCGCCCTGTCGGCGAGTCGAGCGCCTCTTCCCGCCGTTTCTTCCCTCTTTTCCCCACTTTCCTCCCATTTTCTCCATTCCTCCCGCCAATCTCCCTCCTGCTCGCCTCCCAGCCGGCCGCCATGCCACCGAAGAAGTACGTCGTCCCCCGTGCCGCAGCAACCACGGCCGCCTCCGTCGCCCAGCCGAAGCAGAGGAAGCTGAGGGCCCCGCCGTCCAAGCCATCGGGCATGTCAAACGCCGAGTGGGCGGAAGTTCAGCAACGGGAGGCTGTCACCGCCGACCAGCAGAACAGGGCCATCACCAAGAAGGTCCGTGACAACGCGGCACGCGCAGCTGCGGCTGCCGCTTCGGCGGACCAAGCCGAGGCCGAGGTGACTCGCGCGGGGATGATGAATCCACCCGGCAGCCACGCCTAGTACACGCCCTGGGGCCAGCAAGGCGTCGGCTCTCCGTCGCCGCAGCCATGGGGACCGCCCTCGCCGGGCTACGCGGACGGGGACGCGCACGGTGGGTTCAACCCAAACGTCACCTTCCCCCATGGACACCCGGCCCAGCGCACGCCCTCGCCCGCCTTCACCGGCATGCAGTACCCTCCATACAACTACTCACCGCCCGCCTACGCTTCCTCCCCAACGCCCCCACTCCGTCGTGGCACGCTTCCATTCTCGCACCTCGGTGACACCGACGAGACCGAGGCCGACATGGACGACATCATCGCGGCAGGTTCGGCCGCGGCCGCCGCGTCTCCCGTGTTCGTCACCCCGGACGACACGGTGGATCTCAGCGGCGGCATGGACGGCGAGCTCGGCTACGTCTACGGCGAGGAGGAGCAGGAGGAGCAGGAGGAGGAGGACGAAGAGGAGGAGGACGAAGAGGAGGAGGACGAGGAGGAGCTGGCGACTGTTCCGACGAGGAGGCGCAAGAAGAAGAAGAGGGCGGCCAGGTCAGGCGAGCCGCGCATCAAGTGGGCGTCCAAGGAGGAGGAATACCTCGCCGAAGCATGGAAAGTCATTTGCCTCGACCCGACCACCGGCACGAACCAGAATATCAAGACGTACTGGGAGCGCATCAAGGCCGAGCTCGACGAGCGCAAGCTCGTCGACCCCTACTTCAAAGGCGTCTACATGTAGAGCGGGTCGAAGGCGATGGCGAACCATTGGGGGTGTACCCAGGGGGCATGCAACAAATGGCATGGGGTCATCGAGGAGGTCGCGGCTCGCCCGGAGAGCGGCGCCAGCATTGAGGATCAGGTATGCCACGCGGGTTTCTCGCCTCTCTTCGCCGTGTGCGCCCGCCAACAGTTTGTTCCTCCGCGCAGTTGCTGCGCATGTTCGCCATGTATCGGCAGGGCAACAGCGACACCGAATTCAAGTACCTCCATGTTTACAAGCGCATTGACAAGTGCGACAAGTGGGGGGAAGTCGGGCGCACCCTCGACAAGGCCAAGGAGACCAACAAGCCGGACGCGCCGACTCCGGGCACGTCAAAAGGGCGGCCGGACGACAACAAAGGTGCCAAGAAGGGGAAACACGCCGAC
>NW_021303973.1:0-1153 GCF_002162155.2 Triticum dicoccoides
TGTGTTGATGACCGTCGCATAAACGCACCCTGGGGTTTTCCAATCGTGGAAATCACTCCGGATCCCAAGACAGTGATTAATAGTCCACAAAACGGGCCAGAATCGGCTAAAATTGCGAGTGTTGATGACCTACACGTAATCACACCCTGGGCTTTGTCAATCATGGAAATCACTCTGGGACCCCAAACAGTCAGTTACAGTCCACGAAACGGGCCAAAATCGGCCAAACTTGGGAGTGTTGTTGACCAAAACGTAAACGCACCCTGGGGTTCAACAACTATGGAAATAACTTCGGGCCCCAAAACGGTGAGTAATAGTCCATGAAAATGGCCAGAATTGGACAAAACTGTGAGTGTTGACGACGCACACGTAAACACACCCCGGGGATCGTCAATCGAGGAATTCACTTTGGGAAACCAAAACAGTGAGTAATAGTCCAGGAAATGAGCCAGAATTGGCCAAAATTACGAGTGTTGATGACCGACACATAAGCGCAGCT
This sequence comes from Triticum dicoccoides, assembly GCF_002162155.2. Classification (NCBI taxonomy): domain Eukaryota; kingdom Viridiplantae; phylum Streptophyta; class Magnoliopsida; order Poales; family Poaceae; genus Triticum; species Triticum dicoccoides. The sequence continues at coordinate 500 of NW_021303973.1, forward strand.
TGGGCTTCAATAACTATGGAAACCGCTTTGGGACCCCAAAATAGTGAGTAATAGTCAACAAAATGGGTCAAAATTGGAAAAAACTGTGAGTGTTGACGACGGACACGTAAACGCACCCCGAGAATCATCAATCATGGAAATCACTCTGGGCCCCCAAAACGGTGAGTAATAGTGCACGAAACGGACCAGAATCAGCCAAAAATGTGAGTGTTGATGACCGACATGTAAAAGCACCCCAGGGTTCGTATGTCGTGGAAATCACTTTGGGACCTGAAAACAGTGAGTAATAATCCATGAAACGGGCCAGAATCAGCCAAAATTGTGTGTTGATGACCGTCGCATAAACGCACCCTGGGGTTTTCCAATCGTGGAAATCACTCCGGATCCCAAGACAGTGATTAATAGTCCACAAAACGGGCCAGAATCGGCTAAAATTGCGAGTGTTGATGACCTACACGTAATCACACCCTGGGCTTTGTCAATCATGGAAATCACTCTGGGACCCCAAACAGTCAGTTACAGTCCACGAAACGGGCCAAAATCGGCCAAACTTGGGAGTGTTGTTGACCAAAACGTAAACGCACCCTGGGGTTCAACAACTATGGAAATAACTTCGGGCCCCAAAACGGTGAGTAATAGTCCATGAAAATGGCC
>NW_021303974.1:0-1321 GCF_002162155.2 Triticum dicoccoides
CACGAGCATTGGTCCCGGTTCGTGGCACCAACCGGGACCAATGCCCCCTTTAGTCCTGGTTGGTGCCACCAACCGGGACCAAAGGCCTCTTTTCAGCAGCCCAAAGGGCGGGAAGCGGCTACCTTTGCTCCCGGTTGGTGGCACGAACCGGGACTAAAGGGGGGGCATTGGTCCCGGTTGGTGCCACGAACCGGGACCAAAGGGTGGCATTGGTCTCGGTTCGTGGCACCAACCGGGACCAATGGCCTTGCACAGCGGCGTGGTGGTGGGAGTTTAGTCCCACCTCGCTAGTTGAGAGCGCACGCACCTGTTTATAAACTCCGCTGCCTCTTCCCACTCGAACTCCTCTAAACTGCAGGCCTATGGGCCTAATCTGACACTTCTTTGCCTGTGGGCCTGCTGGGCCTTCTACGGGCCTGAATCCTGGCCCATGGTAGGGTTTCTAGTCGTATTCAGGCCGTGGGGGCCCAGTAGGAGGCACTTTTTTTGTTTTCTTTACTTATTGTTGCTATTTTTTTCCAGTTTTTTTGTTTTGTTTTCTGCATTTATTTATTTACTTTTGTTTTTTGCTTTATTTTTTAATTCTTTTTGCTTTTAGTTTTAGGAAAATTATAAACTTTCTGTTAGTGCCATTAGTTTTCAAATTTGAAAACACTTTTTTTTGTTTTCTTTCTTGCTTTACTTATTTTATTTTGTTTCTACTTACAACAAAATACTTATTGTTGCTATTTCTAATTTTTTTTCCCAGTTTTTTGTTTTGTTTTCTGCATTATTTATTTTCTTTTGTTTTTTGCTTTATTTTTTAATTCTTTTTTGCTTTTAGTTTTAGAAAAACTATAAATTTTCTGTTTATCTGTTTTAGAAAAACTATAAACACTTTTTTTGTTTTTTTTGTTTTTTTGTTGCTTTATTTATTTTATTTTGTTTCTACTTACAACAAAATACTGATTGTTGCTATTTTTATTTTGTTTTCTGCATTATTTCTTTTCTTTTCTTTTTTGCTTTATTTTTAATTCCTTTTGCTTTTAGGTCAGCAAAATTATAAACTTTCTGTTAGTGCCATTAGTTTTCAAATTTGAATAGTTAAAATTTGATAATGGTATCATACTCGTCTGTTACAAAGTTGGCATGGTATCATATAATAGTTGCGGGACAAAGTCTTCACTTTTTCTTCGTTTGTGTCATTTGCTTATTGCGCCGTAACCATGGATAATCTTCATCGTTTATCAGGATGCTGGGGTCAGCCTTGACTTTGAAGGGAGGAATTTCATGAAACTTTTCATAATCTTCAGACATGTCTGTCTTGCCCTCCGTTCCCACG
>NW_021303975.1:0-1086 GCF_002162155.2 Triticum dicoccoides
GAAGCGGAACTGCCCCAAATACTTAGCAGATAAGAAGGCCGGCAAAACCAAAGGTATATTTGATATACATGTAATTGATGTGTACCTTACCAGTACTCGTAGTAACTCCTGGGTATTTGATACCGGTGCCGTTGCTCATATTTGTAACTCACAGCAGGAGCTGCGGAATAAACGGAGACTGGCGAAGGACGAGGTGACGATGCGCGTCGGGAATGGTTCCAGAGTCGATGTGATCGCCGTCGGCACGCTGCCTCTACATTTACCTACGGGATTAGTTTTGAACCTTAATAATTGTTATTTAGTGCCAAGTTTGAGCATGAACATTGTATCTAGATCTCGTTTAATACGAGATGGCTACTCATTTAAGTCTGAGAATAATGGTTGTTCGATTTATATGAGAGATATGTTTTATGGTCATGCTCCGATGGTCAATGGTTTATTCTTAATGAATCTCGAGCGTAATATTACACATGTTCATAGTGTAAATGCCAAAAGATGTAAAGTTGATAACGATAGTCCCACATACTTGTGGCACTGCCGCCTTGGTCACATTGGTGTCAAGCGCATGAAGAAGCTCCATGCCGATGGACTTTTAGAGTCTATTGATTATGAATCATTTGACACGTGCGAACCATGCCTCATGGGCAAGATGACCAAGACTCCGTTCTCCGGAACAATGGAGCGAGCAACCAACTTATTGGAAATCATACATACCGATGTGTGCGGTCCAATGAGCGTTGAGGCTCGCGGAGGATATCGTTATGTTCTCACTCTCACTGATGACTTAAGTAGATATGGGTATGTCTACTTAATGAAACACAAGTCTGAGACCTTTGAAAAGTTCAAGGAATTTCAGAATGAGGTGGAGAATCAACGTGACCGAAAGATAAAGTGCCTACGATCAGATCGTGGAGGAGAATATTTAAGTCACGAATTTGGCACACACTTAAGGAAATGTGGAATCGTTTCACAACTCACGCCGCCTGGAACACCTCAGCGAAACGGTGTGTCCGAACGTCGTAATCGCACTCTATTGGATATGGTGCGGTCTATGATGTCTCTTACTGATTTACCGCTATCATTTTG
>NW_021303976.1:0-1085 GCF_002162155.2 Triticum dicoccoides
TTTATCGAGGGCCAATTGATTGAAAAACTGAAAGAACTCCTCAAATGGAATAGGCAACAGTTCAATTCCAACGAGGTCATGCTCCTTTTTAACTTTCACATACAAAGTACTCCTCCCCCAGAGTCTCTGCAGATTTTCAAGTACCAATCATGCAATCTTTGCATCATCGTTGATAGAGATCTTTCATCTTTGACAAGAGGCTTCCCGTACTCGTATCTTTGTATCTGCACCTCCATGAAATCATAATGTACATCGTCGGGCAGGTAATCGCCAAGATTGCTATAACCGGGCACCATCCTCGGAACGTCGCTAGGCACCTTGAGCGGGGGGCACGATTGCTTCGCTTGTTCGCCGAGCTGGGCAATTTGTTTCCCAGCTCGTCGTTCTTTCAGCCTTTGATCACTGACAGTACTTCCCGACCGCTCCGCTTCAACAAATTCCTTTCCAATAATGCGCTCATAGTTTCCTTTCGGCGGAGACTTGGATGGTTTTGTCAGGGTAGCCAGAGTGCGCTTCGCTTTCACCGGATCTACCTTCTCCTCCGGAGGTGGATGTTTCTTTGCTTTCACCCCTTCAAAGAAGTTCCTCACTTCTTCTCGTGCGATCTCGGCGTTCTCCTCCAGGGTCCTCTCGTATGGTAACTTCTGTGGAGTCTTCAGAGAAGGACCAAATCTGTATTTCCTCCCGCCTCTGGCTGTACTACTAGACACCGGCTAAGCAGACGGAGCGGTTGTCTTCTTTACTTGCTTACCAGGCGGAGGAGAAGGACTACGACGCGCCGGAGCAGCCAGAGCGGCGGTAGGTCTCTTCCGCCCTTGCTGACGAGGCGGAGAAGGAGGAGGCTGGCTGCTCGGGCGCGTCGGCGCAGGCGGAGAAGGAGGCGGAGTGCCACCACGCGCTGGAGAAGGAGCCGGTCGAGTGCCCTGATCGTCACTCGCCGGAGGAGGAGGCGGTGGAGGAGGCGGAGTGCCCTGACTCGCCGGAGGAGGAGGCGGTGGAGGAGGCGGAGTGCCCTGACTTGCCGGAGGAGGAGGAGGAGGCGGAGGCGTCCAGTTCGAAAGGTTGATGAGCTTCTTCCGCCATAG
>NW_021303977.1:0-1092 GCF_002162155.2 Triticum dicoccoides
ATGCATTATCATTTATTTTCTCTAACACCTTAAAGGGACCATCAGCACGTGGCATTAGCTTTGATTTGCGCAAATCAGGAAATCTATCCTTACGCAAATGTAACCAAACAAGATCTCCAGGTGCAAACACAACATGTTTTCTACCCTTATCTCCAGCAAGTTTATATTTAGCATTCATACGCTCAATGTTTTCCTTAGTTAACTCATGCATTTTTAAAATCAATTCAGCACGTTGTTTAGCATCAAAATTAACCTTCTCCGAAGATGGAAGAGGCAACAAATCAATAGGTGCACGAGGTAGGAAACCATACACAACTTCAAAAGGGCACATCTTAGTAGTAGAATGCAATGAACGATTATAAGCAAATTCAATATGAGGCAAACATTCCTCCCACATTTTCTTATTATTCTTCAAAACAGCCCTAAGCATAGTAGACAACGTTCTATTGACTACTTTAGTTTGTCCATCAGTTTGGGGGTGACAAGTAGTACTAAAAAGCAGTTTAGTCCCCAACTTAGCCCATAAACATCTCCAAAAGTGGCTAAGAAATTTAGTATCACGATCTGAAACAATAGTATTTGGCACACCATGCAAGCGAATAATTTCACGAAAGAACAAATCAGCAACATTAACAGCATCATCGCTTTTATGACATGGTGTCCATAGATATATCCTCCCCTTCTTTGTTCGAGGTAAACCTAAAACAAAGTCCATAGATATATCCTCCCAAGGAACACTAGGTACAGGCAAAGGCATATATAAACCATGAGGATTGAGTCGTGACTTAGCTTTTTGACATGTAGTGCATCGAGCAATAAAACGCTCAACATCCCGTCTCATCTTTGGCCAAAAGAAATGTGTAGCAAGTACGTCCTCCGTCTTCTTCACGCCAAAGTGTCCCATTAATCCTCCTCCATGCGCCTCCTGCAACAACAAAAGACGAACGGAGCTAGCTGGAATGCATAGCTTGTTAGCACGAAACACAAATCCATCGTTAACGACAAACTTGTTCCACATTCTTCCTTCTTTACAATTCTGCATTACATCTTTAAAATCAGCATCATGCACATATTGATCTTTGATGGTCTCCA
>NW_021303978.1:0-1449 GCF_002162155.2 Triticum dicoccoides
CCTATCCAGGTTCCATCCGCAGGGAGTCCGGCCGAGGTTTCCCATACGGCCCCGAACGATGTGAACAGGGTTCCCGAGATACCTAACGGGTATTCGGTACACCGTGCCACGTACCTACCGCATCACAGCCCACCCCTACGGTCAGCGCTGTCCACGGCCTCCAGTAGGCTACAAACACCAGAAACTACTTGCAACTCCTGGACGGAGAACTAGGGTGAATAAGAAGCCGAGAGGGTCCATTGGTTTCGGGCCCAATGCATGGTAGTAGCTGATTCTTAAATCACACATACAGATCTCAGTGCTTAAGGTCGGCTTCAATGAAACAACCCACCATGTACTCCTACATGGCCTCTCATCGATACCTTTACCAAATCGTGTTCACCACACCACTCTCATTACCGACATAAACATTTCACTCTAGCCCATCACCCAGATGAACCAGACCGGACACGACTCTAAGCATAGCAGGCAAAGCAAGGTAGGAACAACACATACATATGGCTCAAACAACTCCTACACATGCTAGTGGGTTTCATCTAGTTACTGTGGCAATGACAGGTCATGCAGAGGAAATGGGTTCAACTACCGTAGCACACAGCAGTTTGAAACGCGTTATCTTAATGCAGTAAAAGAGAGCAGGAGCGAGAACATGGGATTGTATCGATATGATCAAATGGTTGGTTGCTTGCCTGATGGTTCGATGCACGGATACGGTTCTTCGTTAGGGTAATCACGGTACTCCTCGGAGGCAGAACCTGTCGCAAAGGACACCGATACACAACCATCACCAAACAATGTGCAACAATATGATGCATGCATGAAACATGGCAATATGAGTGTGTTGGGCTAATGCAACTAAAACCAGAAGGGTTTGAGCAAATTTGAATCAAGGATTCAAATTTCAAATTCAAATATGGCCCTTTTAAGTGCTTTTCCTTGTTCTGCTTAAAACATCAATTTAACTTGTTTGATCATGCATGAAAATAGTACAGATGGATAGATTGGATTTTTCTGATCATTTTTCATATATAATTTGTCCAATTTGGAGTTACAGAATAAAAGTTATGAATTTTTGAAGTTTAAATAATATTCTGGAATTTCCTGATTTAATTTAAATCCAGAAAATCAATTACTGCGTCAGCCTGACGTCAGTGTGACGTCAGCAGGTCAACGGAACAGGTCTGGGTCAAACCTGACAGTGGGTCCCGCATGTCAGGGTGGTTATTTTAATTAAGATTTAATTAAAACTAATCCTGTATAATTAACAGGGCTGGGCCCCACCTGTCATTGGCTCAGGGGAGTCAACCAGGGCCCACCCGTGGTCAAAGTCAAAGCCAGCGACGCCGGCGTTTAACCGCCGGCGAGCCCGACGCGGCGGCGGGAGTGGTTTTGGCCATTTCGGCCACCAAATGGGCCGCGGAGACCACCGGAGTGGAGCTGAGGACAAAC
>NW_021303979.1:0-1504 GCF_002162155.2 Triticum dicoccoides
TTATCTTCAGTTGCCATGCTAGCTTGGATCCAACATAGCGTACACACTGTTCAAGTCTTTGGCCTGCCGCCTGCCGGTTGGGGTTTAAAGCAAACTTGATCATTATATAGATGGTGTTCTGTGGGATGAGGACCAGGGTATCACGAAATATCATTTTGTTCAATTGTCCGCCATTTTTACGCCTGTAGATGACGGGGTTTAGGTGTTTTAGACCTGGATCTTTTTCGGTTTTACACCTGGAATGTATGAATGTGGTTCTTCTTGCAAAGCGGTTGTGTAAATTGGAATCAGATAATGAAGGTAGTTGATTGATTCTTACATGTTATATTGATAAGAACAATGTGAGTGATTAGTCACGGCCGGCCGGCTTAGACAACGTACTTGGTCCGTTTCGTTTTAGTCTGCATATAAGATTTGGTCAAATTCAAACTTTGTAAAGATTGACCAACTCTGTAAAGTTTGACCAACTTTGTAGGAAAAAATATCAACATATACAATACTAAAGCTATATAGTATGAAAATTAATTTCATGATGCATCTAACAATATTGATTTCATATTATGAATCTTGATATTTTTTCTATAAACTTAGTCAAACCTAACAAAGTTTGACTTTGACCAAATCTTATATGCAGACTGAAAAGAAACGGAGGGAGTAATACACATCCTCTGACTGGCCCACCAATCATAGGTCTATGCGTTTATATACTTAAGAGTTTCTAGCTATCATTCAGCTATCTTTTTTTGACGGGAGAAGCTATAATTCAGCTCTCAGTGTGACGGTGTCTCTAATTGTATATGTATATGCGAACGAGAGTAGGAAGGCTTTGCCATCTTTGACTGACATCGTTAAACAAACTTGGGGACCTATGTCCTAAAAGGGCTGCTACTCTGCGGTGCAGATCAGAGCACTGTGGTTAGGTGGGCCTTTTTTCAGCCAAGTTAGTCTCATCCCCATCGTTAGGCAAGAACAGCCGCGTCAGTGGAAAACTCTTTCGAAAAAACAGTTTGGCAGGCGGGTTCATGTGGTCGCAGCCCTCCGTGGCGGCGGCCGATGGCCGTGAGGGACGACTTCCATGGCGACAGTGTCGGGGTCCGACCGACGGCTCTAACTGCTCGATCGGGAGGACAAGGGTGTCAGACATTGTCATTATGCCGATACAGGTGAGGCAAATCGGTGTTCGGCTGTTCGGTGAAGCCCATCGTCCAATGGAATTTGAAGGAGGTAATAATTCTTCAGTTTGAGGTGATGCTGGGTTCTGAAAGTGAACAGCTGCAGCTTCTGACAATCACATGGCCTGCCAATACAGTCAGGGAAGGAAGAAACAAAGCATTCTATGTGCCGTTTACGTCTCTAGGTAAACACTAGGACATATGCCCGTGCAGTGGCGGATCCAGGACCCAGGCCGGGGGAGCCTGGACCTGGGGCGTGAGGATGAACCACTTCATCTACTGTAGAATACTGCACACTGTAGCGAGACTGCAGTGACACTGTAGAGGCCACT
>NW_021303980.1:0-1270 GCF_002162155.2 Triticum dicoccoides
GGAATGGGCGATATCGGGATGATCAAAGGGGGGGCTTGCCTGGTTGCTCTGGCAAGGAGGGGTCGTCGTCGACGTAGTCGATCACAGGGGCGGCATCGGTCTCGAGGGTCTACCGGAGAGAAGAGGGGGAAGAAACAGTAAATATAAAGCAGACATAGCATCACAAAGCGTAACATGGCAATATGTTGTGCCGGGAGTGACCTAACGTATGGCTACACGATATAGGTGAAGGGAGAATTCAACCGGGAATGTATTCCCGGTTCCGGACCTGTGTCAGACAGATGACCGGAGGGGGAAAGTTCCATGTTCAGCATGCTAGGGGCATGTGACAGATGAACGGACCGCATATTCGGATTCGTTGGATTTTTCTGAGCAACTTTCATATAGAAAACATTTTCATCCGAGTTACGGTTTATTTTCTATGCATTTTCAAAGATTAAAGCATTTTCAGAAACTATTAAAAAAAGCAGAAAAGGAATATGATGTCAGTGTGACGTAGGAGTGACGTCAGCATTCAACAGTCCGGTTGACTGGTCAAAACTAACACGGGGGACCCACCTGTCAGCCTCTGTTACTTAACAGAGCTTATTTTAAACTAAACTGAGGTTAATTAGCGGATGGGCCCCACATGTTAGTGGCTAATTAGTTAAACTAATTACTTTTAATTATAAAAATCATTTTAGTTATTATTTAAGCGGTGGGGCCGGTTCGTCAGTGGCACTGTACCGCCATGCCAGCGTGTTGACTGGGTCAACCCAGTCAACGTGGCCCCTAAGGCCCACTGGCAGTGAGCCAGGGGTCGGGCCCGCCCAGCCACGTCGGCGGCGGCCGGCGTCTCGCCGCCGGCGACGTTAGAACGCGGCGGAGCCGCTCGGGCCTCGTCGGAAACGCGCTAGGGGCGGCCGTTTCGCGTGCGGTTAGCACCGTTCGAACGCGCACACGACGCCGTGTCGGGTGGTGGTGGTGGCTCGCCCGGGGACGGCCGGAATAACCATCGGCGGCGAGCACGGGCGGCGGAGGCGTTCGGAGTCACGTCGGGAATGGGCTAGGGGGCACGAGAGGGCGAGAGGAAGGGCTGGCCGGGCTCCTGGGAACACCAGGAGCACGATGGAGGGCTCGGACGGGGGCCACGGCAGCGGTGGCCACGACGGTGATGGAGCAGGGCGACGGTGAGCTACGGCGGTTGCGGCGAGCGAGCTAGAGAGGGAGGCGGCCTACGTGAGGGAAGGGAGAGGGGGAGGAGCTCACTGGGTGGGCGCACGAAGGCCCG
>NW_021303981.1:0-925 GCF_002162155.2 Triticum dicoccoides
GGGGGTGTGGGGTGGCCTATAGGCCAGGGGGCGGCCGGCTGGGCCATGGCCCAGTTGGGCCAAGGGGTCCAGGGGGGTCTCTTTTGTTTTAGTTTAGTTTTCTGTTAGTTTGTTTCTTTATTTTATTTCTTTTCTTCTTTTCTGTTTTAATTAAATTTCGGTGTTTATGAAAAACCCAAGTTGCACCTAAAATATTTTTAATACTTATGCCGCTACCGCAATTAACTTGGCACCTAATATAAAATCATTTGTAATTGTTTATTATTTTATAATCATTTAACTAATTGTTTTTGCTACTATTTTATTCACTTTGGGTATTTACATATTTTATACAAGTGTGGTTTCTTCATCATAATTACCTACGCATTATTTGGCACAACCAGAACATTTTAGTTTTATTATTTGAAAACTTTTGTCGTTTGCCTATATTTTAAATTTGAATTTGAATCGGTTTCGAACTAACTCGAGATTAGCAACTACAAACGAGGTGACGTGGCATCACTAGCAAAGGATTACTGTAGCTTAATTACCCGGGCGTCACAATTCTCCTCCACTACAAGAAATCTCGTCCCGAGATTTAAGCGGTGGAGTAAGGGGCGAAGGTGTTGGTAGCGAAAAACCTAACGAGTCTTCTCGGTCTTGGCTTCCCTTTCGAAGAGGTTGATCCCTTTCGTTGATGTCTTCATTTCACTGCTTCAAGTCACCATGATCAATTTGTCATCCTTTCTTCGGGATCTCCATCGTACTTACGAATAGGTAAGGGGCAGCTCTACAACGATAGGATGTTACAAGGGAAAATCTTCTGGGGGTTTCCCAAGTATGAACATATGAGTATCTCTCGAGTTGAACAAATGAAACACATCGAGAGCAAAGTAAGACGGTGCAATAAGAAGTTTCAAGTGGATAGGCAATCGTTCATTGCCTG
>NW_021303982.1:0-813 GCF_002162155.2 Triticum dicoccoides
CTATGCATCAGAATAGGATTAACGAAAGCAGTAACATGCTACACTAATCTAATGCAAGCAGTATAGAGGAGAATAGGCGATATCTGGTGATCAAGGGGGGGGGGCTTGCCTGGTTGCTCAGACAAGGAGGGGTCGTCGGTGACGTAGTCGTACACGGTGGCATCAGCGTCGGTCTCGTAGTCTACCGGAGATAAGAGGGGGAAGAAACAATGAATACAGAGCAAACAAAGCATCACAAAATATAACAAGGCAATACGCGGTGTTCGGTGTGCCCTAATGCGGTAGTAAGTGATACCGACGAAGGGGGGGAAACATCCGGGAAAGTATTCCCGGAGTTTCGCGTTTTCGGGCAGAGGAACCGGAGGGGGAAAGTTGCGAGTTCGATAGGTTAGGGGTGTGAGGCGGACGAACGGACTACGTATCCGGATTCGTCTCGTCGTCCTGAGCAACTTTCATGTACAAAGTTTTTTCATCCGAGCTACGGTTTATTTTATATTAATTTTAAAAGGATTTTATCATTTTCTAGAATTAACATAATTAATTTAATCCTAAAATGCATTTATGACATCAGCATGATGTCAGCGGTCAAACGTGGACTTTGACTAGTCAACAGACCTCTGGGTCCCACATGTCATTTACATAGGTTAACTAAACCGGGGTAATTAGACTAACTAAGTGATTAGGCTAATTTTATTAATTCATTTTTATTTTATTTTATTTTTATTTTGGGCGTGGGCCCCGTCTGTCATTTGGCCAGGAGGCCATAGCGGGCGACGGGCAGCGGATACGGCTATGGGCGGAGCCGGGCGACGA
>NW_021303983.1:0-770 GCF_002162155.2 Triticum dicoccoides
TGGGACACGGGAAAGAACTGCCAATGGCCGTCGTGGACAGAAGTGCACATGCGCCATGGAAAACTGGGCAAAACCATGTAAGAGGCACACCCCATGTACACGAATCCTTACACGGACCCTTGAACGGGCTATATGGGGATACGGGAAAGAATGGCCGACGCCCGTCGTCGATGGAAGTGGACGCGCGCCATGGAAACTGGGCAAAACCATGAACGAGGCACACCCCACGTACATGGAACCTTACATGGACCCTTGAATGGGCTATATGGGGACACGAGAAAGAATGGCCGATGCCCGTCATGGACGGAAGTGGACGTGTGCCAGGGAAAACTGGGCAAAACCATGGACATGGCACATCCCACGTACATGGACCCTTACACGGATCCGTGAACAGGCTATACGGGGACCCAGGGATAAAGAGCCCGATGCGCATCATGGACGGAAGTGGACGCAAGCCATGGAAAACTGGGCAAAACCACGTACGTAGCACACCCCATGTACACGGACCCTTACATGGACCCGTGAACGGGCTATAGGGGACACGGGTAAAAAGTGACCGACGCTCATTGTGGACAGAAGTGGATGCGTGCCATGGAAAACTGGGCAAAACCACGTACGAGGCATACCCCACGTAAACGGACCCTTACACGGACCCATGAATGCTCTATACGGGGACACGGGAAAGAATTGCCAACGGGCGTGGTGGACAGAACTGGATGCGCGCCATGGAAAATAGGGCAAACCTCGTATGAGGCACACCCCACGTACAC
>NW_021303983.1:2741-3539 GCF_002162155.2 Triticum dicoccoides
ACGGGCTATACTGGGACACGGGAAAGAACTGCCAATGGCCGTCATGGACAGAAGTGGACATGTGCCATGGAAAACTGGGCAAAACCATGTAAGAGGCACACCACATGTACACTAATCCTTACACGGACCCTTGAACGGGCTATATGGGGATACGGGAAAGAATGGCCGACGCCCGTCGTCGATGGAAGTGGACGCGCGCCATGGAAACTGGGCAAAACCATGAACGAGGCACACCCCACGTACATGGAACCTTACATGGACCCTTGAATGGGCTATATGGGGACACGAGAAAGAATGGCCGATGCCCATCATGGACGGAAGTGGACGTGTGCCAGGGAAAACTGGGCAAAACCATGGACGTGGCACATCCCACGTACATGGACCCTTACACGGATCCAGGGATAAAGTGCCCGATGCGCATCATGGACGGAAGTGGACGCAAGCCATGGAAAACTGGGCAAAACCACATACGTAGCATACCCCATGTACACGGACCCTTACATGGACCCGTGAACGGGCTATACGGGGACACGGGTAAAAAGTGACCGACGTTCGTTGTGGACAGAAGTGGACGTGCGCCATGGAAAACTGGGTAAAACCACGTACGAGGCATACCCCACATAAACGGACCCTTACACGGACCCATGAACGGTCTATACGGGGACACGGGAAAGAATTGCCAACGGGCGTGGTGGACAGAACAGGATGCGCGCCATGGAAAACAGGGCAAACCTCGTATGAGGCACACCCCACGTACACGGACCCGTGAACGGGCTATACGATGTAACGGGAAAAAAT
>NW_021303983.1:3641-4338 GCF_002162155.2 Triticum dicoccoides
ATCATGGACGGAAGTGGACGCGTGCCATGGAAAACTGGGCAAAACCACGTACAAGGCACACCCCACGTACCCGGACCCTTACACGGACCCGTGAACGGCCTAACGGGGTCACGGGAAAAACTGGCAGACGCCCATCGTGGACAGAAGTGGATGCGCGCCATGGAATATTGGGCGGAACAACGTACAAGGCGCACCCCACGTACACGGACCCTTACACTGCCCCGTGAACGGGTTATACGGGGACACGGGAAAAAAGTGCCCGACGCCCATCGTGGACGGAAGTGGACGCAATTCATAGAAAAGTGGGAAAAACCATGTACGTCGCACATCCCACTTACACGGACCCCTACACGGACCCGTGAACGGGTCATACAGGGACACGGAAAAAAGTGACCAACGCCCGTCGTGGACAACAGTGGATGCGCGCCATAGAAAACTGGGCAAAACCACGTACTAGGTACACCCCAGGTACACGGACGCTTACAGGGACCCATGAACGGGTTATACGGGGACACGGGAAAAAAGTGTCCGATGCCCGTCGTGGACGGAAGTGGACCCGCGCCATGGAAAACTGGGCAAAACCACATACGAGGCACACCCCACGTACATAGACCCTTACACGGACCCGTGAACGGGCTATACGGGGACATTGGAAAGAATTTCCAACGGCCGTGGTGGACAGAAGTGGACGCGTGCC
>NW_021303983.1:6497-8518 GCF_002162155.2 Triticum dicoccoides
GGACACGGGAAAAAAGTGACCGACGCCCGTTGTGGAGAGAAGTGGACGCGCGCCATGGAAAACTGGGCAAAACCACGTGCGAGGCATACCCCACGTAAAGGGATCCATACACAGACCCTTACACGGACCCGTGAACGGGCTATACGGGGACACGGGAAAGAATTGTTAACGGACGTCGTGGACAGAAGTGGACACGCGCCATGGAAAACAGGGAAAACCACGTACGAGGCACACCCCACATACACGGACCCTTACACGGACCCGTGAACGGGCTAACGGGGTCACGGGAAAAAATGGCAGACGCCCGTCATGGACGGAACTGGATGCTGCCATGGAAAAGTGGTTAAAACCATGTACGAGGCACACCCCACGTACACGGACCCTTACGCGGACCCTTGAGCGGGCTATATGGGGACACGGGAAAGAATGGCCAATGCCCGTCATGGACGGAAGTGGACGTGCGCCATGGAAAACTGGGCAAAACCATGGATGAGGCACATCCCACGTACACAGACCCTTACACGGACCCGTGAACGGGCTATACGGGGACCCAGGGAAAGAATTGCCAACGGCCGTCGTGTTCAGAAATAGACGGAATTGGACGTATACGGGGACACGGGAAAAAGTGCCCGACGCCCGTCGTGGACGGAAGTGGACGCAAGCCATAGAAAAGTGGGAAAAACCACGTATGTGGCACACCCCACGTACACGGACCCGTGAACGGGATATACGGGGAAACAGGAAAAAAGTGACCGACGCCCGTCATGGACAGCAGTAGACGCGCGCCATGGAAAACTGGGCAAAACCACGTACGAGGCACACCCCACGTACACGAACCCTTACACGGACCTGTGAGCGGGCTATACGGGGACACGGGAAATAATTGCCAATGGCCGTTGTGGACAGAAGTGGACGCCCGCCATGGAAAACTGGTGAAAACAACATACGAGGCACACCCCACGTACACGGACCGTTGTACGGGCTATAAGGGGACATAGGAAAGAATGGCCAACGGCCGTCGTGGACACAAGTGGACACGCTCCATGGAATACAGGGCAAAACCACATACGAGGCACACCCCACGTACACGGACCCTTATACGGACCCTTGAACAGGCTATACGGGGACACGGGAAACAATGGCCGATGCCTGTTATGGACGGAAGTGGACGCGCCATGGAAAACTTGCAAAACCACGTACGAGGCACATCCCACATACACAGATCCTTACACGGACCCGTGAACGGGCTATACGGGGACTCGGGAAAAAATTGTCCGACGCCCGTCGTGGACGAAAGTGGACGCAAGCCATAGAAAAGTGGGCAAAACCACGTACGTGGTACACCCCACGTACACGAACCCTACACGGACCCATGAACGTGCTATACGGGGACACGAGAAAAAAGTGACTCGGGCCCGTCGTGGACAGAAGTGGACGCGAGCGATGTAAAACATGGAAAACCACGTACGAGGTACACCTCATGTACAGGGACCCTTACATGGAACCTTGAACGGGCAATACGGGGACACGGGAAAGAATGGCCGACGCCCGTCGTGGACGGAAGTGGATGCGCACCATGGAAAACTAGGCAAAACCACGTATGATGAACATCCAACGTACACGCACCTTTACACGGACCCGTGAATGGGCTATATGGGGACACGGGGAAAAAGTGTCCGACACCCGTCATGGACAGAAGTGGACAAAAGCCATGGAAAACTGGGCAAAACAACGTACGTGGCACGCCCCACATACATGGACCCGTGAACGGGCTATACGGAGTCACGGGAAAAATGACCGACGCCCATAATGGACGGAAGTGAGCGCGCGCCATCGAAAACTGGGCAAAACCACGTACGAGGCACATCCCACGTACACGGACCCTTACACGGACACGTGAACGGGCTATACGGGGACACAGGGATAAAGTGCCCAACGCGCGTCATGGACGAAGTGGACGCAAGCCATGGAAAACTAGGCAAAACAAAATACGAGGCGCACCTCACGTACACGGACCCTTA
>NW_021303983.1:9610-11691 GCF_002162155.2 Triticum dicoccoides
CCCGTCGTGGACGGAAGTGGATGTGCGCCATGGAATACCGGGCGAAACCACGTACGAGGCGCACCCCACTTACACGGACCCTTACACTGACCTGTGAACGGGTTATATGGGGACACGGGAAAAGTGCCCGACACCCGTCGTGGACGGAAGTGGACGCAAGCCATAGAAAAGTGGGAAAAACCACGTACGTGGCACACCCCACGTACATGGACCTGTGAACGGGTTATATGGGGAAACGGGAAAAAAGTGACCGACGTCCGTCGTGGACAGCAGTGGACGCGCACCATGGAAAACTGGGCAAAACCACGTACGAGGCACACCCCACGTACACGGACCCTTACACGGACCCATGAACGGGCTATACGGGGACACGGGAAATAATTGCCAGCGGCCGTCGTGGACAGAAGTGGACGCGCGCCATGGAAAACTGGTGAAAACAACATAAGAGGCACACCCCACGTACACGGACCCTTACACGGACCCTTGTGCAGGTTATACGGGGACACAGGCAAGAATTGCCAACGGCCGTCGTGGACAGAACTGGACACGCGCCATGGAAAATAGGGGAAAACCACATACGAGGCACACCCCATGTACACAGACCCTTACACGGACCCTTGAACGTGCTATATGGGGATACGGGAAACAATCGCCGACGCCTGTTATGGACTGAAGTGGACGCGTGCCATGGAAAACTTGCAAAACCACGTACGAGGCACATCCCACGTACACAGACCCTTACACGGACCCGTGAATGGGCTATATGGGGACTCGAGAAAAAATTGTCCAACGCCCGTCATGGACGAAAGTGGACACAAGCCATAGAAAAGTGGGCAAAACCACGTACGTGGTACACCCCACGTACCCGGACCCTACACGGATCCGTGAACGTGCTATACGGGGACACGAGAAAAAAGTGACCGACGCCCGTCGTGGACAGAAGTGGACGCGAGCGATGGAAAACTTGGAAAAACCACGTACGAGGCACACCTCACGTACACGGACCCTTACATGGAACCTTGAACGGGCTATACGGGGACACGGGAAAGTATGGCCGACGCGCGCCATGGAAAACTAGGCAAAACCACGTATGAGGCACATCCAACGTACACGGACCCGTGAACGGGCTGTTCGGGGACACGGGGAAAAAGTGCCTGACGCCCGTCTTGGACAGAAGTGGACAAAATCCATGGAAAACTGGGCAAAACAACGTACGTGGCACACCCCATGTACACGGACCCTACACGGACCCGTGAACGTGCTATACGGGGACACGGGAAAAAAGTGACCGACGCCCGTTGTGGACAGAAGTGGACGTGCGCCAAGGAAAACTAGGGAAAACCATGTACGAGGCATACCCCACGCACACGGACCCTTACACGTACCCGTGAACGGGCTATATGGGGACACGGGAAAAATTGCCAACGGCCGTCGTGGACGGAAGTGGAAACGCACCATGGAAAACAGGGCAAAACCACATATGAGGCACACCCCACATATACGGACCCTTACACGGACCCATGAATGGGCTATACGGGGTCACGCGAAAAAATGGCCGACGCCCATCATGCACGGAAGTGGACGCGCACCATGGAATACTGGGTGAAACCACGTACGAGGCACCCCCACATACACAGACCCTTACACTGAGCCGCGAACGGGTTATATGGGGACACGCGAAAAAAGTACCCGATGCCCGTCGTGGACAGAAGTGGACGCAAACCACGTACGAAAAAACCACGTACGTGGCACACCCCATGTACACAGACCCGTGAACAGGTTATACGGGGACTCGGGAAAAAAGTGACCGATGCCCGTCGTGGACAGCAGTGGACGCGCGCCCTGGAAAACTAGGCAAAACCACGTACGAGGCACACTCCACATACATGGACCCTTACATGGACCCGTAAACGGGCTATACGGGACACGGGAAGGAATTGCCAATGGCCGTCGTGGCAGAAGTGGACGCGCGCCATGGAAAACTGGGCAAAACCACGTACGAGGCATACCCCACGTACACGGACCCTTACACGGACCCGTGAACGGGCTATACAGGGACAGGGAAAGAATTGCCAACGGCC
>NW_021303983.1:12382-13047 GCF_002162155.2 Triticum dicoccoides
GGCCGTCGTGGACAGAAGTGGACACACGCCATGGAAAATAGGGCAAAACCACGTACGCGGCACACCCCACGTACACGGACCCTTACACAGACTTGTGAATGGGCTATACAGGGTCACGGAATAAAATGGACGACGCCCATCAAGGATGGAAGTGGACGCGCGCCATGGAAAACTGGGCAAAACCACATACGAGGCACACCCCACGTACACAGACCCTTACACACACCCGTGAACGGGCTATACGGGGTCACGAGAAAAAATGGCGTACGCCCGTCGTGGACGGAAGTGGATGTGCGCCATGGAATACTGGGCGAAACCACTTACGAGGCGCACCCCACTTACACGGACCCTTACACTGACGTGTGAACGGGTTATACGGGGACACGG
Source organism: Triticum dicoccoides (assembly GCF_002162155.2). Classification (NCBI taxonomy): domain Eukaryota; kingdom Viridiplantae; phylum Streptophyta; class Magnoliopsida; order Poales; family Poaceae; genus Triticum; species Triticum dicoccoides. The sequence goes on from NW_021303983.1 coordinate 12,770, forward strand.
GAAAAGTGCCCGACACCCGTCGTGGACGGAAGTGGACGCAAGCCATAGAAAGGTGGGAAAAACCACGTACGTGGCACACCCCACGTACACGGACCCGTGAACGGGTTATATGGGGAAACGGGAAAAAAGTGACCGACGTCCGTCGTGGACAGCAGTGGACGCGCGCCATGGAAAACTGGGCAAAACCACGTACGAGGCACACCCCACGTACACGGACCCTTACACGGACCCATGAACGGGCTATACGGGGACACGGGAAATAATTGCCAGCGGCCGTC
>NW_021303983.1:14718-16343 GCF_002162155.2 Triticum dicoccoides
TACACGGACCCTTGTGCAGGCTATACGGGGACACAGGCAAGAATTGCCAACGGCCGTCGTGGACAGAACTGGACACGCGCCATGGAAAATAGGGGAAAACCACATACGAGGCACACCCCATGTACACAGACCCTTACACGGACCCTTGAACGTGCTATATGGGGACACGGGAAACAATCGCCGACGCCTGTTATGGACTGAAGTGGACGCGTGCCATGGAAAACTTGCAAAACCACGTACGAGGCACATCCCACGTACACAGACCCTTACACGGACCCGTGAATGGGCTATATGGGGACTCAGGAAAAAAATTGTCCGACGCCCTACATGGACGAAAGTGGACACAAGCCATAGAAAAGTGGGGAAAACCACGTACGTGGTACACCCCACGTACCCAGACCCTACACGGATCCGTGAACGTGCTATACGGGGACACGAGAAAAAAGTGACCGACGCCCGTCGTGGACAGAAGTGGACACGAGCGATGGAAAACTTGGAAAAACCACGTACGAGGCACACCTCACGTACACGAACCCTTACATGGAACCTTGAACGGGCTATACGGGGACACGAGAAAGTATGGCCGACGCGCGCCATGGAAAATAGGCAAAACCACGTATGAGGCACATCCAACATACACGGACCTTTACACGGACCCGTGAACGGGCTGTTCGGGGACACGGGGAAAAAGTGCCCGACGCCCGTCATGGATAGAAGTGGACAAAATCCATGGAAAACTAGGCAAAACAACGTACGTGGCACACCCCACGTACACGGACCCTACACGGACACATGAACGTGCTATACGGGGACACGGGAAAAAAGTGACCGACGCCCGTTGTGGACAGAAGTGGACGTGCGCCATGGAAAACTAGGGAAAACCATGTACGAGGCATACCCCACGCACACGGACCCTTACACGTACCCGTGAACGGGCTATATGGGGACACGGGAAAAATTGCCAACGGCCGTCATGGACAGAAGTGCAAACGCACCATGGAAAACAGGGCAAAACCACATATGAGGCACACCCCACATATACGGACCCTTACACGGACCCATGAATGGGCTATATGGGGTCACGGGAAAAAATGGCCGACGCCCATCATGGACGGAAGTGGACGCGCACCATGGAATACTGGGTGAAACCACGTATGAGGCACACCCCACATACACGGACCCTTACACTGACCCATGAACGGGTTATATGAGGACACGCGAAAAAAGTACCCGACGCCCGTCGTGGACGGAAGTGAACGCAAACCACGTACGGAAAAACCACGTACGTGGCACACCCCATGTACACGGACCCGTGCACAGGTTATACGGGGACTCGGGAAAAAAGTGACTGATGCCCGTCGTGGACAGCAGTGGACGCGCGCCATGGAAAACTAGGCAAAACCACGTACGAGGCACACTCCACATACACGGACCCTTACATGGACCCGTGAACGGGCTATACGGGGACACAGGAAAGAATTGCAAACGACCGTCGTGGAAGAAGTGGACGCGCGCCATGGAAAATTGGGCAAAACAACGTACGAGGCACACCCCACATACACGGACCCTTACACGGCCCCTTGAACGGGCTATATTGAGACACAGGAAAGAATGGCTGACGCCCA
>NW_021303983.1:17404-17956 GCF_002162155.2 Triticum dicoccoides
ATGGCCGACGCCCGTTATGGACGGAACTGGACGCGCGCCATGGAAAACTTGCAAAAGCACGTATGGGGCACATCCCACGTACACAGACCCTTACACGGACCCTTGAATGGGTTATACGGGGACACAAGAAAAAAGTGCTCGACGCCCATCGTGGACGGAAGTGGACGCAAGCCATAGAAAAGTGGGAAAATCTATGTCCGTGGCACACCCCACATACACGGACCCTTACACGTGCCCGTGAATGCACTATACGGGGACACGGGAAAAGTGACCGACGCCCGTCATGGGCAGAAGTGGATGTGCACCATGGAAAACTGGCCAAAACCACGTACGAGGCACACCCCACTTACACGGACGCCTACACGGAGCCGTGAACGGGTTATATGGGGACACAGGAAAAAAGTGTCCGATGCCCGTCTTGGACGGAAGTGGATGCACGCCATGGAAAACCAGGCAAAACCACGTATGAGCCACACCCCACGTACACGGACCCTTACACGGACACGTGAAACGGCTATACGGGGACACGGAAAAGAATTGCCAAGGGCCGTC
>NW_021303983.1:18271-27730 GCF_002162155.2 Triticum dicoccoides
TATACAGGGACACGGAAAAGAATTGCCAACGGCCGTCGTGGATAGAAGTGGACGCGCGCCATGGAATACTGGGCAAAACCACGTACGAGGCACACCCCACATACGTGAACCCTTACACGAACCCTTGGAAGGGCTTTACGGGGACACGATAAAGAATGGCCGACGCCCATCGTGGACGGAAGTGGACACGCACCATGGAAAACTGGGCAAAACCACGTACGAGGCACATCCCACGTACATGGACCCTTACACGGACCGGTGAACGGGCTATACGGGGAAACAGGGATAAAGTGCCCGACGCCCATCGTGGATGGAAGTGGACAGAAGCCATGGAAAACTGGGAAAAACCACGTACGTAGCACACCTCACGTACACGGATCCTTACACGGGCCCGTGAACGGGCTATACGGGGACACGGGAAAAAAGTGACCAACGCCCGTGGTGGACAGAAGTGGGCGTGCGCCACGGAAAACTGGGCAAAACCACGTACGAGGCATACCCCACTTACACAGACCCTTACATGCACCCGTTAACGGGCTATACACGGACACGGGAAAGAATTGCCAGTGGCCGACGTGGACAGAAGTGGACACACGCCATGGAAAACAGGGCAAAACCACGTACGAGGCACACCCCACATACACGGACCCTTACACGGACTCTTGAACGGGCTATATGGGGAGACGGGAAAGAATGGCCGATGCCCGTTATGGACGGAAGTGGACGCGCGCCATGGAAAACTTGGCAAAACCATGTACGAGGCACATCCCACATACACAGACCCTTGCACGCACTCGTGAACAGACTATACGGGGACACGAGAAAAAATTGCCCGATGCCCGTCGTGGACAGAAGTGGATGCAAGCCATGGAAAAGTGGGCAAAACCACGTACGTGGTACACCGCACGTACACGGACCCTACACGGACCCGTGAACATGCTATAGGGGGACACGAGAAAAAAGTGTCCGACGCCCGTCAAGGACAGGAGTGGATGCGCGCCATGAAAACTGGGCGAAACCACGTACGAGGCACACCTCACATACACGGACCCTTACATGGACCCTTGAACGGGCTATACGAGAACATGGTAAAGAATGGCCGACGCGCATCGTGGACGGAAGTGGACACGCGCCATGGAAAACTAGGCAAAACCACGGATGAGGCACATCCCACGTACACTGACCTTTACACGGACCCGTGAACGGGCTATACGAAGACACGGGGAAAAAGTGCCTAACACCCAACATGGACGGAAGTGGACGAAAGTTATGGAAAACTGGGCAAAACCACGTACATGGCACACCCCACGTACACGGACCCTACATGGACCCGTGAACGTGCTATACGGGGACACGGGGAAAAAGTGACCGACGCTCGTCATGGCCAGAAGTGGACGTGTGCCATGGAAAACTGGGCAAAACCACGTACGAGGCACACCCCACATACATGGACCCTTACACGGACCCGTGAAACGACTATACGGAGTCACGGGAAAAAATGGCCGACGCCCATAATGGACGGAAGTGGACGCGCGCCATGGAAAACTGGGTAAAACCACGTACAAGGCACACCCCACGTACACGGACCCTTACACGGACCCGTGAACGGGCTATACAAGGTCACAGGAAAAAATGGCAGACGCCCGTCGTGACGGAAGTTGACGCGCGCCATGGAATACTGGGCGAGACCAAATATGAGGCGCACGCCACATACACAGACCCTTACACTGACCCGTGAATGGGTTATACGGGGACACGGGAAAAAAGTGCCCGGCACACATCGTGGCCGGAAGTGGACGCAAGCCATAGAAAAGTGGGCAAAACCACGTCTGTGGCACACCCCACATACATGGACCCTTACACGGCCCCGTGAATGGGTTGTATGGGGACACGGGAAAAAGTGACCGATACCCGTCATGGACAAAAGTGGACGTGTGCCATGGAAAACTGGGCAAAACCACGTATGAGGCACACCCCACGTACACGGACGCTTACACGGACCCATGAACGGGTTATACGGGGACACAGGAAAAAAGTGCCCGATGCCCATCTTGGACGGAAGTGGACGCGCGCCATGGAAAACTGGGCAAAACCTTGTACGGGGCACACCCCACGTACACGGACCCTTACACGGACCCTTACATGTACCCATGAAACGGCTATACGGGGACACAGAAAAGAATTGCCAACGGCCGTCGTGGACAGACATGGACGCGCGCCATGGAAAACTGGGCAAAGCCACGTACGAGGCACACCCCACGTACACGGACCCTTACACGGACCCTTGAACGGGCTATACGGGGACACGATAAAGAATGGCCGACGCCCGTCGTGGACGGACACTACTGGAATCTAGCACTTTGCCATCTGCCATGGCAGATGGCAAAGGCATGGTCAGCGGATGGCAAAGGCTTTGCCATCTGCCAGCAGATGGCAAACAGTTTGTCTGAAACCCTGGTGGCAAAGGCTTCTTTGTCGTCTGCTGGCTGATGGCAAAGATTTTGTGGCTTTGCCATCAGCTGGCAGATGGCAAAGCCTCTTAACGGGGTTAGCCCCGTTAGAAGGCTAACGGCATACTTTGCCGTTTGCCAATAGATAGCAAAGGCTGCAGGCTCTTTGCCGTCTGCCAGTAGATGGCAATGGCTGCAAGCTATTTGCCGTCTGCCAGCAGATGGCAAAGGCTGCAGGCTCTTTGCCGTCTTCCAGCAGATGATAAAGGCTGCATGCTTTGCCGTCTGCCAGCACATGGCAAGGAGCTTTGCCATCTGCTGGCAGATGGCAAAGATCCCAAGTAGGCCAGCCCAAATTTAACATGTAGATGACACGTGGCCTCTTTGCCATCTGCCAGCTGATGGCAAAGCTCTTTGCCATCTGCCAGCAGATGGCAAAGTGACAATATTGCCCCATTTAATTTTGTTTTTTCTTATATCATTTCATTTTCACAGAAAATCAAACACAAATATATTTATATGACCAATATAGCATATTCAACACATATTACCAAGAGTCATGAACACATATATATCCAACACATGTTACTAGTAGTAGCAAGTTTCATCCATACATATACATAGTTTCACCAATATTACACAGTTTCATCCATAGATAGCACGTTATACAAGGTCAAAACAAAAACTAAATACAAGCACTCCATCAACCCAAGCTTCCGTGATCTTAAGCAAATCTGTAAAATGAGAAAGAAGAAAGTTAGAAGAAGAAGACTAGAAGAAGAAGATTATTATGATGCAACTAAAATGTGAAGATTATTATGATGCAACTTATATCTGTAAAATAGGTCATTTTGGAGCTAAGTATGGTTATTATGTCATTTTTGAGCTAGCTAAGCATACTAAGTCATTTTGATGTAAAACATGCTAAGGTCATTCTAGAGCTAAGTAAGGTTATTATGTCATGTTGGAGCTAGCTAAGCATGTGAAGTCATTTAGGAGCTAAAATATGTCATTTCTTAAGCATATTATGTCATTTTAGAGTTAGCTAAGCATATTAAGTCATTTTGGAGGAAAAGATGGTAAGTATAGGTCATTTTAGAGCTATCCTAGGTTAAATAGGTCATTTTTAAACTAGCTAAGCATATTAAGTCATTTTGGAGGAAAAAATGCTAAGTATAGGTCATTTTAGAGATATCCTAGGATAAATAGGTCATTTTGGAGCTAATTAAGCTTATTACGTAATTTTTGAGCTAGCTAAGCATATTGAGTCATTTTGGAGAAAAAATGCTAAGTATAGGTCATTTTAGAGCTATCCTAGGTTAAATAGGTCATTTTAGAGCTAAGTAAGGTTATTATGTCATTTTGGAGCTAGCTAAGCATATGAAGTCATTTAGGAGCTAAAATATGTCATTTCTTAAGCATATTATGTCATTTTAGAGCTAGTTAAGCATATTTAGCCATTTTGGAGGAAAAGGTGGTAAGTATAGGTCATTTTAAAGCTATCCTAGGTTAAATAGGTCATTTTAAGCTAGCAAAGCATATTAAGTCATTTTGGAGGAAGAAATGCTAACTATAGGTCATTTTAGAGCTATCTTAGGTTAAATAGGTCATTTTGGAGCTAATTAAGCTTATTATGTCATTTTTGAGCTAGCTAAGCATATTGAGTCAGTTAGGAGGAAAAAATGCTAAGTATGGGTCATTTTAGAGCTAGCCTAGGTTAAATAGGTCATTTTGGAGCTAAGTAAGGTTATTATGTCATTTTGGAGCTAGCTAAACATATGAAGTCATTTAGGACCTAAAATATGTCTTTTCTTAAGCATATTATGTCATTTTAGAGTTAGCTAAGCATATTAAGTCATCTTGGAGGAAATGATGCTAAGTATAGGTCATTTTAGAGCTGTCATAGGTTAAATATGTCATTTTTAAGCTAGCTAAGCATATTAAGTCATTTTGGAGGAAAAATGCTAAGTATAGGTCATTTTAGAGCTATCCTAGGATAAATATGTCATTTTGGAGCTAATTAAGCTTCTTATGTCATTTTTTAGCTAGCCAAGCATATTGAGTCATTTTGGAGGAAAAACTGCTAAGTATATGATTATGGTGCTAGTATCCATATGGCAAAGAACCCGGGCCGACATGACTAGTCATAGAACCAAGGTGGCACCAACGTACAGGGAGGCATACATGACCCAGCAATGCACGTGTCGGTCATCAGCAATGCAACCAAGTGGTAGCAAGCTACAAGGACTTTGATGATACACCGCGTGACATTTCCCCGTAGGGATAGACACAGGAGCAAAGAAGGACACATGCCGGTCAATCCATGTGTTCCGGAGCAGTAGCGAACTACCATGGCTCAGTGGAAGCACTAGGAGGCATTTCCCTGTATGGAAGGCTACCAAAGGCACACGACTAAGTGTCGAATCCCACACATACAATGCATTTCAAACATACACACATTATGCACGAAATGTGTAGATACAACATGGCATCACAACAAAACTCTATTAAGCAAAACACTTGGGAAACTTACCGTCATCACGGAGGTGTAGGTGTAGGTGTAGGTGGAGGACCGGTCGCGCCAGTGGCAGACGGAGAAGGATCGGTCAATACTTGTCGGGAGTTATGTTGCACCAAAGATTATTTCCAATGTATCGTTAGCATGATGCAACTCAAATGTGAAGACTAGTAACTAATGACCGTTCAAATGGAACTCACCGTGCCCGCCGGAGCAATGACTGGCATCGGCGGAGGGGTCTGGCCGTTCTTCTCGCACATGGACTGCACATTTGGTTTTGACGAGTCAGTCATATTAGTTACTAATGAAAGGAACATTGCGTGCATGATTTAGCTAATATGCAAAAGAAACTTACCACGAAGAGATCATACATGGCCCGGTTAGCTGAGTCGTTCCAGTTCCTCTCCTCCTCAAACAGCCTAGCCGTCCTCTCCTCATTCTCCCTATCCCTCTCCGCTGCCTGCCGGTCCCTCTCCGCCAACTGCCGGTCCCTCTCCTCAAAAGCAGCATGGGTCTTTGCTCTCTCTGCCTCAATAGCAGCCTGCAACACCACTTGTTAACATTGTAATCATCGACGGCCGGAAACACAATGTAATTGAGGAAAGGCTACTGAGTCCGTATAACAAACCTGGAATTCGATTTCCACTCGTCATAAACGAGGGGGTATCTCAGGATCAGAGTTGGTCTGGCACTTCTTGATCTGCGGGAGAGTGCTACTACAACATATCAGTCCATTACCAATGGCTAACGAGCCATGGGACCTCCCACCACCGGATATCATCACCAGCTCTGGATCAAGAGGCCGGCTCGGGTTAAAGTCCGGCCCTTTCCTCGCCTTCCCCTGCTTAACATACTGCATAATCTTGTGGTGGGAGGCCTCGTTGCTGAAGTTCTTTGCATTTTCGAGGTCAGACTCAGAGAATGCCTTGGCCTTCTTTTACGGTGCAATATTGGACATGCCATAAAGGTCGAACAGCTCTGGCACTAGAGCCTTGTTGTGTTTTGACTAAAAGAGAGGAACAGAGTATTAGTTAAGGACTCAAGCTAGCACAAAGAATGAATTTGCATGAATCTTGAAGCAAACCACACATACCCAGTTTTTCCCGTACCCACGTAGGTTGACGCTGCCTAGATGGTGTGGCACACCTTTCATTTTCAGACGCTTCTCCTTTGCAATGTTGTGGGTGACGCGCCATTGGGGAGAGCACCACTCATCCACCAACACCTCCCAGCAGTCCATCTTGTCCGGACACCATCTCGGGGGCACCTAAGTTAAGCAAGAGAAATTTGAGCGCTACGCCTACGAATCAATCAAGGAAACTAAGTACAAGGCCTTAAGAATCACTACTAGGGAAAAACCTAGCAGTAGCGCTAGTTTTGTGCTCACTAGTAGCGCGGGTAGGCGCGCTACTAATAAGGCGCTACAGCTATTGCTTAGCAGTAACGCGTGCCGGCGCGCGCTACTACTAGGACAAATAGCTGCAGCGTTTGTTCACCCGCACGCTGCTGCTAATGAAACTAGTGGGAGCGCGTTTTCTCTCCATCGCTACTAGTATTCATTTTTATTTTTTTTATTTTTAGTGTATTTATGCGGTTTTCTCTCCATCATACAAATATTGGTACAATACCTGTTATGAGGTTTACATCATTATGTCCAGTGTGTCAAATGAAGGTGGATTAGGTTCAAGTGGAGGCAATATGTGGTGCATGTCAAAAGTATACTACTAATCCAAACTTGATCTAGTTTGGACTAGTAGTACTTTCGATGTGCACTACATGTTGCCTCCACTTGAATCTAATCCGCTAGCACAAGCTATTTAATCATCATCATAGTAATTACCACCAACATTATTTATTTAATCACCACTAACACTAGCTAATAATAATCATCATAGTCATTACCACCAACACTAGCTATTTTATCATCATAGTAATAGTGTAGCACATCATCATCCTCAAACTCATTTCGAGCTAGCTAATCACCCCTGCTGCTCTCTCTTAGGTAAAATAACATAAAACATGTGTAGCTCTCCTCCTTGATCAAGTTGGAGCAAGCAGATGAACCTGTCTCCTAAGCATGGGTTGTGTTTCTGTTTGCTGCCCCATAGTACTTCTCTGCGCTCCCTAATCACATTTGGTCTAGTATTGCACTATTAAGCATCCGTCGCTAATCTTGAATGCACTACAGTAATCTGTAGGATATCTTTGTCGTAAGCTAATAATACTCATGCTACCTTTAGTCTTGATCCCATAAGGAACAACATTCATCGGGAGTCCCTATTGAAGAACATCGTATGGTAACATACTTAGCAATGAAGTTTAGCTTCAAAATAATGTATGGAAAATATGCACCGAGGACAAATATTAAAAATCTTACCGTCCTTCCTAAATAGATGTGACCGTAGTTCAGTACGAACACTATTGGTCAAACGTTTTCAGTACTAACATTTCTAAATGCAGGAAGAAAATTTGTCTTGACAGTGTCAAGATCTGCAAGCCATGAAACATAATGACTGAGCTCCTCGTAGTTGAGTTCAGCCCCAGCACAATATACGGTCCTGTCTACCAAGCGCTGGACATGTTTGCTTGCACCGAAATAAGCTGTCAATAGAAATTAATTGTCAACTATTTTTGAATAAACAATATCAAAGACATAAATATGGTTGAGAAACTCACATGTTGGTATAACTGGAGGCGTCTGCACATCGACCCAGATGTCGGTATTACTTTCAATATCATCTTCTGGACGAATATCAAAGGTGATAACCATATCAGGCTCAAATGCATAAGTCTTGCATAGTGCTCGCCATGTTTTGCATCCAAAATAGGTGTAGTTGTTTGAATTGTATAATTCTGTGTGGAAAATATAACCATGCTCGGTCTTCAAGTAAAATTTCTATACCTCCATAGTACGACTGGAACCTATCTTATCCAATACAAAAACTCTTGCATGGCAGGGGATACGCTAGTAGAATAGTAAAAACAAATTATAAGTTGAAGCAAATGAAGCATATGTCATGCTTAATTACGAAAAAAGACTTGTCGTTGTGACTTACTGTATCCACTTCGAAGTTGTCGTCCAGCTTGATGCTGAAGCGCTTATCATCATCTAGGAAGATTCCGTCGCACATGCCGCGCTCGTCTTCGCAGTATTTGCAAATACCAAAATCCTTTTCATCGTCAGACATTTACTATGTTCATCATTAAAACATTAATTGAAAATCGGTCGAAGACAACTACCAGGATACTCAACACACAAATCTGGGCACTCGATATTTCCTACATATTCTGGCACAAGTCATGCCAAAATTCATGGAAAAATCCGGCATGACCTTTGCTAAAATAGGACATATCGAGCGCCTGAAATTTGCCGGAACGGAAATGAATCAACACTCCGGCAAAACATAGGCCACTCGGAGGTGTAACCTGCAAACATGACCGGCCACTTGGGCAAGCACATATCCTATTTGAGCAACACAAGATATACATTTCAAAATATCTTATAGGACTAAAATTAGCATGCATTGAATAAGCAAAAGTAAATCATCTCATTCGTGTTTGTACATCATCGAATATTATCACTAATACATCCCTAATAGTGTCATACATATAACAACACTAGTACAACTAAAACCCTAGCACAAGACGGGTATCAGCGTGGGCGGTGGACACCCATAGAGAAGGAACCATCACGGGATCATAGCTCCAGTGAGATCCCTGGAGAACCTGCCAGGTATTGGAGAACCAGTGCTCCAACGCAAACAAGTAGAGATGGGCGTGCGCGTCCTCCTCACTAACACGGTGACGCACCACCTCCGCGGGGTCCTCAAGACTTTGGACCATCACTTGCCCACGCGACTGCCACCAAAGAAGGTTCGGGTCAACGACAGGCTGGCTCCTCACCAACCTGCGCCCCCCAATAGGTAGTGCCTCCAAGTACCACCCCGGCGGAGCCTAGTCCCGGACATGGCCCATCTGGTCAAGCAGGTGTCGTCCTCCACCGACTCGACGTGGAGGATGCGGGATAGGCATCGTCCACGTCGATGCGGGAAAAATTGCTTTAACTAAAAAAATAGCAACAAATTCTTACTAACTAGTTCTATTAATTCAATTAGTTCTTACTAATAAAATAAACTTACAATAAATAAAAATAAACTAGTACCTAGCTAATTAGTACCTAGTTCTTACTAACTAATTAGTACCTAGGAACTACTGCCCTAATTAAGTAGGGTTTATACTAATTGTAATTAACTAACTAGCACTAAAAATAGCCTAGGGTTCATACTAACTAGCACTAAATAGCTAGGGTTCATACTAAGAAAACAAGAGGGATCGGAAGGGGAGAGTGCTTACAGAGGGCGGGGAGAGAGATGGGGTCGGGGGAGATGGCATCACCGAGGCGCGACGAGGAGGGGTCAGGGGAGACGGCTATGAGGCAGGGTCGGGGGAGACGGCGGTGAGGCAGGTTGAGGGAGACGGCGGCGAGGCGGG
>NW_021303983.1:28032-29615 GCF_002162155.2 Triticum dicoccoides
GAGGCGGGGCCGGGGGAGACGGCGGCAAGGCGGGGTCAGGGGAGACGGTCGCGAGGTAGGGTCGAGGGAGACGGCGGCGAGACGGCGGCAAAGCGGAGGCGACGAGGTGGATAAGAGAGAGTGGGGAATTGGGGGAGGAAGCAGAGGAGAGGGAATCAGGTCGCGCGGGGGGTCAGGTGAAAATAGCTTTAACAGTACCGTGGGGAGGAAAAACGCGCTGCTGCTAAAATCCGTAGTAGTAGCGCCGTTTCTAAAAGGGCGCTACTACTATACCTAGCACGTCGGGAACGGTGTGGAAATTATAATAGTAGCTCGTTCTGTTCCTGCCGCGCTACTGCTAAGGGTGTAACAGTAGCGCGGTTTTGGCAGACGCGCTACTGCTAATTAGCAGTAGCGCCTCATTTTAACACGCGCTACTGGTAAGATTCTGTGTATAAGGTTTTCCCTAGTAGTGAATAGGTAATTACCTTCATGTACTTCTCCTTACTCAGATACTTGTCCCGGCACTTCCCTTTTCTCCTCCTAATACCAGTCTTGCTAAGTAGTCTCGAACAACTTGCATCTAAGCCTCGTGCCGAAAGTTTCCAAGTAGGCGCCTGCACTCGGCGTCGATAACCCGAGCCGCGGCCTCCTCCTGTCCCTCAGCACACCTGTAGAAGGTCTGCAATCAAACAAGAAAACACGGATTAGAAGGTCTGCAATCAAACAACAAAACACATGTAGAAGGTATGCAATCAAAGAAGAAAACACAACATAAATGGCAAAGGAGAAATTACCCAAAACGTGGCGATCACAATGTCGCCCACCGTGTCGCACTCGACATCGCCGACCCTATGCTCCGGCGGGGCCGGGGCAGCCAAGTAGTGCTCCCAGGTCATTCCTAGCTCTAGAACACGGCCCTCACCGGGCAACATGACCCACCCAAGGAAGCACTGGCGACAAATCACACCAAGTACAGTGTTGGGCCTGCGTACACGATCTTCGTGTGTCCAAGAACTGCAGTATGACAAGGCCATCGCATTAGATATTTAAAGAAATGTCAAGGCAAAAGGTTAAAAAAGAGTAAATGCACTTACTTCTCCCTATTAGGCACAATCGACCACCTCTGGTCGGGGGTCGCAGGGGTGAGCGGGAGCTTTGTACGACCACACTGGTAGACTTTGCGCCCCTCAACCCACTCACCCTCGCTGTAGCTATCAGGACTATAGTCTCCACCCTGAGCACGACCATGTGCACTCGACGCTGGGTTATACGGGGACACGGGAAAAAAGTGCCCGCCGCCCGTCGTGGACGGAAGTGGACGCAAGCCATAGAAAAGTGGGAAAAACCACGTACGTGGCAGACCCCACGTACACGGACCCTTACACGGACCCGTGAACGGGTTATACGGGGACACGGGGAAAAAGTGACCAACGCCTGTCGTGGATAGCAGTGGACGCGCGCCATGGAAAACTGGGCAAAACCACATACGAGGCACACCCCACGTACACGGACCCATGAACGGGCAATACGAGGACACGGGAAAGGATTGCACACGGCTGTCGTGGACAGAAGTGGACGCACGCCATGGAAAGCAGGGCAAA
>NW_021303983.1:31565-32492 GCF_002162155.2 Triticum dicoccoides
TGGAAAACTAGGCAAAACCACGTAAGAGGCAACCCCCACGTACAAGGTGCCTTACACGGACCCGTGAACGGGCTATACGGGGTCACGAGAAAAAATGGCAGATGCTCGTCGTGGACGGAAGTGGACGCAAGCCATAGAAAAGTGGGAAAAACCACGTACGTGGCACACCACACGTACACGGACCCTTACACGGACCCGTGAACGGGTTATACGGGGACACTGGGAAAAATTGACCGACGCCTGTCGTGGACAGCAGTGGACGCGCGCCATGGAAAACTAGGCAAAACCACGTACGAGGCACACCCCACGTACACGAACGCTTACACGGACCCGCGAATGGGTTATACGGTTATAAATATGCAAATCAATGCATATTTATAGATGTAACTCTTCGAACGGGAGACGCATAGTGGTCACACATGCTGATGATTGAATACACCTATAGCTAGCAAGTTTCATCGGCACGAAGACCGGAACAGAGCAAATGAAGGGGGAGAGGAGGAGATGTCATTTGTGCTCACCCACGAACGCAAGGGCGGAGCTCGTCGAACGCACGGGGAGGTCATTGAACACCAGACCCTCACAGCGATGAAACAACTGCACATTTAAATCCACCAGATCCACGTAAGAGGCACACCCCACGTACACAGAGCCTTACACGGACCCGTGAACGGGCTATACGGGGTCACGAGAAAAAATGGCAGACGCCCGTCGGGGACGGAAGTGGACGCGCGCCATGGAATACTGTGCGATACGACGTACGAGGCACACCCCACGTACACGGACCCTTACACTGAAACGTGAACGGGTTATACGGGGACACGGGAAAAAAGTGCCCGCCGCCCGTCATGGACGGAAGTGGACGCAAGCCATAGAAAAGTGGGAAAAACCACGTACGTGGCAGACCCCACGTACACGGACCCATAC
>NW_021303983.1:34979-36399 GCF_002162155.2 Triticum dicoccoides
ACGGTCTATACGGGGACACGGGAAAGAATTGCCAACGGCCGTCGTGGACCTAAGTAGGTGCGCGCCACGGAAAACTGGGCAAAACGACCTACGAGGCACACCCCACGTATACGGACCCTTACACGGACCCTTGAACGGGCTATATGGGGTCACGGGAAAGAATGGCCGACGCCCGACGTGGACGGAAGTGGACGCGCACCATGAAAAACTGGGCAAAACCACATACGAGGAACATCCCACATACACGGACCCTTACACGGACCCATGAATGGGCTATACGGGGACACAGGGATAAAGTGCCGGACACCCGTCATGGACGGAAGTGGACGCAAACCAGGGAAAACTGGGCAAAAGCACGCACGTAGCACACCCCACCATGGACTGAAGTGGACACAAGCCATGGAAAACTAGGCAAAACAACACACATAGCAAACGTCATGTACACGGACCCTTACACGGACCCGTGAACGGGCTATACGGGGACACAGGAAAAAAGTGACCGACGCCCGTTGTGGACAGAAGTGGACGCGTGCCATGGAAAACTAGGCAAAACCACGTACGTGGCACACGCCGCGTACACGGACCCTTACACGGACCCGTGAACGGGCTGTACGTGGACACAGGGATAAAGTGCCCGACACCCGTCACGGACGGAAGTAGACGCAAACCGTGGAAAACTGGGCAAAACCTCGTATGTAGCACACCCCACATACACGGACCCTTACATGGACCCTTGAACAGGCTATACGGGGACATGGGAAAGAATGGCCGACGCCCGACGTGGACGGAAGTGGACGCGCACCATGAAAAACTAGGCAAAACCACGTACGAGGCACATCCCACGTACACGGACCCGTGAACGGGCTATACGGGGACACGGGAAAAAGTTGCCTGATGCCCGTCGTGGACGGAAGTGAATGCGCGCCATGGAAAAGTGGGAAAAACCATGTACGAGGCATACCCCACGTACACAGACCTTTACACGAACCCGTGAACGGGCTATACGGGGACACGGGAAAGAATTGCCAATGGCCGTCGTGGACAGAAGTAGATGCGTGCCATGGAAAACTGGGCAAAACCACCTACGAGGCACACCCCACATACACGGACCATTGAACGGGCTATATGGAGACACGGGAAAGAATGGCCGACTCCCGTCGTGGACGGAAGTGGACGCGCGCCATGAAAAACTAGGCAAAACCGCGTATGAACCACATCCCACGTACACGGACCCTTACACGGACCCGTGATCGGGCTATACGGGGACACAGGGATAAAGTGCCCGACACCCGTCATGGACGAAACTGGACGCAAACCATGGAAAACCGGGCAAAACCACGTACGTAGCACACCCCACGTATACGGACCATTACACGGACCATTGAACGGGCTATACGGTGACACAGGAAAGAATGGCCGA
>NW_021303983.1:36838-37118 GCF_002162155.2 Triticum dicoccoides
CGTACGCAGCACACATCACGTAGACGGACCCTTAAACGGACCCGTGAACGGGTTATACGGGGACACGGGAAAAGTGACCGAGGCCCGTTGTGGAAGAAGTGGACGCGCGCCATGGAAAACTAGGCACAACCACATACAAGGCACACCCAACGTACACGAACGCTTACACGGACCCGTGAACGAGTTATACGGGGACACGGGAAAAAGTTGCGTGATGCCCGTCGTGGACGGAAGTGGACGCGCGCCATGGAAAAGTGGGAAAAACCATGTACGAGGCATA
>NW_021303983.1:37523-38792 GCF_002162155.2 Triticum dicoccoides
ACGGGGACACAGGGATAAAGTGCCCGACACCCGTCATGGACGAAACTGGACGCAAACCATGGAAAACCGGGCAAAACCACGTACGTAGCACACCCCACGTATACGGACCATTACACGGACCATTGAACGGGCTATACGGTGACACAGGAAAGAATGGCCGATGCCCGACATGGACGGAAGTGTACGCGCGCCATGGAAAACTGGGCAAAACCACATACGAGGCACATCCCACGTACACGGACCCTTACACGGACCCATGAACGGACTATACGGGGACACAAGCATAAAGTGCCTGACGCCCGTCGTGGACGGAAGTGGACACAAGGCATGGAAAACTAGGCAAAACCACGTACGCAGCACACATCACATAGACGGAGCCTTACACGGACCCGTGAACGGGCTATACGGGGACACGGGAAAAAAGTGACCGACGCCCGTTGTGGACAGAAGTGGATGCGCGCCATGGAAAACTAGGCAAAACCACATAAGAGGCACACCCCACATACACGAATCCTTACACGGACCCGTGAACGGGCTATAGAGGGTCACGAGAAAAAATGTCAGATGCCCGTCATGGATGGAAGTGGACGCGCGCCATGGAATACTGGGCGATACCACGTACGAGGAGCACCACACGTACACGGACCCTTACACTGACCCATGAACGGGTTATACGGGGATACGGAAAAAAAATGCCCGATGCCGATCGTGGACGGAAGTGGACGCAAGCCATAGAAAAGTGGGAAAAACCATGTACGTTGAACACCACACGTACACGGACCCGTGAACGGGTTATACGGGGACACGGGAAAAAAGTGACCGGCGCCTGTCGTGGACAGCAGTGGACGCGCGCCATACAAAACCGGGCAAAACCACGTACGAGGCACACCCCACGTACACGAACGCTTACACGGACCCGTGAACGAGTTATACAGGGACACGGGAAAAAGTTTCATGATGCCCGTCATTGACGGAAGTGGACGCCCGGCATGGAAAACTAGGCAAAACCACGTACGAGGCATACCCCACGTACATGGACCTTTACACGGACCCATGAACGGGCTATACTGGGACACGGGAAAGAATTGCCAACGGCCGTCGTGGACAGAAGTAGATGCACGCCATGGAAAACTAGGAAAAACCACCTACGAGGCACACCCCACGTACACGGACCCTAACACGGATCCTTGAACGGGCTATATGGGGACACGGGAAAGAATGGCCGACGCCCGTCGTGGACGGATGTGGACGCGCACCATGAAAAACTAG
>NW_021303983.1:39961-40535 GCF_002162155.2 Triticum dicoccoides
CACTGACACGTGAACGGGTTATACGGGGACACGGGAAAAAAGTGCCCAACGCCGTCGTGGTCGGAAGTGGACGCAAGCCATAGAAAAGTGGGAAAAACCATGTACGTGGCACACCCCACGTACACGGACCCTTACACGGACCCGTGAACGGGTTATACGGGTACACGGGAAAAAAGTGACTGACGCCCTCATTGGATAGCAGTGGACGCGCACCATGGAAAATTGGGCAAAACTACGTACGAGGCACACCCCACGTACATGGACGCTTACACGAACCCGTGAACGGGTTATACGGGGACACGGGAAAAAAGTGACCGACGCCTGTCATGGACGGAAGTGGACGCGTGCCATGGAAAACTGGGCAAAACCACGTACGAGGCATACCCCACATACACGGACCTTTACACGAACCTGTGGACAGGCTATACGGGGACACGGGAAAGAATTGCCAACGGCCGTCGTGGACAGAAGTAGATGTGCGCCATGGAAAACTGGGCAAAACCACCTACGAGGCACACCCCACGTACACGGACCCTTACACGGACCATTGAACGGGCTATATGGGGACATGGGA
>NW_021303983.1:41339-41904 GCF_002162155.2 Triticum dicoccoides
GGACACGGGAAAGAATGGCCGACGCCCGGCATGGACGGAAGTGGACGTGCGCCATGGAAAACTGGGCAAAACCACATACGAGGCACATCCCACGTACACGGCCCATACACGGACCCATGAACAGGCTATACGGGGACACAAGGATAAAGTGCCCGACACCCGTCGTGGACGGAAGTGGACACAAGCAATGGAAAACTGGGCAAAACCACGTACGCAGCACACATCACGTAGACGGACCCTTAAACGGACCTGTGAACGGGTTATACGGGGACACGGGAAAAGTGACCGACGCCCGTTGTGGACAGAAGTGGACGCGCGCCATGGAAAACTAGGCACAACCACATACAAGGCACACCCAACGTACACGAACGCTTACACGGACCCGTGAACGGGTTATACGGGGACACGGGAAAATGTTGCGTGATGCCCGTCGTGGACGGAAGTGGACGCGCGCCATGGAAAAGTGGGCAAAACCATGTACGAGGCATAACCCATGTACACAGACCTTTACACGAACCCGTGAACAGGCTATACGGGGACACGGGAAAGAATTGCCAACGGCCGT
>NW_021303984.1:0-1065 GCF_002162155.2 Triticum dicoccoides
GTGGCCAACACGTCGTTTTATTTTCTGTTCAGCTTTGCAAGCAAGATGAAACAAATGGTCCATAGGATAACACTCTTCATGAATTAGTATCTCTTGAATATCACGGTTTAATCCTCCCCAAAATCTATCCATAAAATCATCTTCACTTTCTTCTAAAGAGGAATGCAACAAGGTAGTTTGTAAATCATCATAATATTTTGTTACAGTTTCACTACCTTGTTTTAAGTGTTGCAACTTCTTAATCATGTCACGAGTATAATAAGCAGGAACGAAAGTATGTCGCATGGCAAGTTTCAAATCATCCCAAGTAGTAGGTATATAATCAGGGTGTAACCGACAATATTCACTCCACCAAACCAAAGCATAACCAGTGAAAGAACCAACCGCAACCTTAACCTTTTTATGTTCATCGAAATTATGGGAAACAAATATATTTTTTATGTCGAACTCCCATTCAATATATAAAGCAGGTTTAAAACGGCCATTAAATGGTGGTATAGATACATTAACCTGATCATGTGCATTTGGATGTTTGTGCACCTCTCGTGACGGTTGTGGTATTTGCAAATGTGGTGGCACGTCTCCCGCGATCGACAAAGCCCATGAATTGACTCTGGATCCTGTCATGATTAGTAGAACAAGAAACAAAACCCAAAAATAATGTTCCTATAACTACTAGGATGTGGTGGTAAAACGCTCACAGTAAAGCAAATATCAATGTCTTACACGTTCTTACCATGCAGCAGGCGGTGATCGGCAACCAGCGGTGTCAAGTAACTCCGAATATTGAGTAAAGCGATTGCCAGGGGAGCGTACGTATACACGGTGTAGAAATATGTGGAGCTGGGTTGGCTATATATGGTAGCAAAAGATTAGCAATAATCAATTCAAAGATGCAATGTTGAATAAACGCTCAACGACGGTACTGTGCTGGTCCTAGGCTAGACCGAACTAGAGATGCGAGCCTAGAACACTAATGAGGTCACGTCGTAGCACAACCAGCATCAATGAAGGATACAAAGTAGCTCTGGACAGCAAGATATAAGTGAAGATCACAACGGCAGT
>NW_021303985.1:0-949 GCF_002162155.2 Triticum dicoccoides
TCAACTTAGTTTTCTCTAGGAACACATATAAAAACATAGGGAAGCAAAAAACATAGGGAAGCAACAACGTGAGCTATTGATCTACAACATAATTTGCAAAATACTACCAGGACTAAGTTCAGGATAAATTAAAGTTCAATTAATCATATTACTTAGGAACTCCCACTTAGACAGACATCTCTCTAGTCATCTAAGTGATCACGTGATCCAAATCAACTAAACCATAACCGATCATCACGTGAGATGGAGTAGTTTTCAATGGTGAACATCACTATGTTGATCATATCTACTATATGATTCACGCTCGACCTTTCGGTCTCCGTGTTCCGAGGCCATATCTGCATATGCTAGGCTCGTCAAGTTTAACCTGAGTATTCTGCGTGTGCAAAACTGGCTTGCACCCGTTGTAGATGGACGTAGAGCTTACCACACCCGATCATCACGTGGTGTCTGGGCACGACGAACTTTGGCAACGGTGCATACTCAGGGAGAACACTTCTTGATAATTTTAGTGAGAGATCATCTTAAAATTCTACCGTCAATCAAAGCAAGATAAGATGCATAAAGGATAAACATCACATGCAATCAATATAAGTGATATGATATGGCCATCATCATCTTGTGCTTGTGATCTCCATCTTCGAAGCACCGTCGTGATCACCATCGTCACCGGCGCGACACCTTGATCTCCATCGTAGCATCGTTGTCGTTACGCCATCTATTGCTTCTACGACTATCGCTACCGCTTAGTGATAAAGTAAAGCAATTACAGGGCGTTTGCATTTCATACAATAAAGCGACAACCATATGGCTCCTGCCAGTTGCCGATAACTTCGGTTACAAAACATGATCATCTCATACAATAAAATATAGCATCATGTCTTGACCATATCACATCACAACATGCCCTGCAAAAACAAGTTAGACGTCCTCTACTTTGTTGTTGCAA
>NW_021303986.1:0-1549 GCF_002162155.2 Triticum dicoccoides
TCAGATTCTGCAGAGTTTTTCATTCTCATGTAATAAGGTTGACGACCACACCTGTGAGGCATGCCATCTAGGCAAGCACGTTAGTCTTCCCTTTAACGAGTCTACAAACATTTCCACTTTTCCGTTTCAGTTATTGCATAGTGATGTTTGGACGTCCTGGTTGCAAACAACATGGGTTATCTATACTATTTGGTGATATTGGATGTTTTTCCCCATTATGTGTGGACATTTCCTCTCCGTCGCAAGTCCGATGCTCTTGCTACACTCACTGCTTTTTACTCATATATCACCACACAGTTTGGTCGTCCTATTCTTGCCTTGCAAACTGAAAACGGAGAAGAGTTTGACAATATTGCCATCCGCAATCTCCTTGCGACTCACGACACCATTTTTCAGCTCACTTGCCCCTACACGTCACAGCAGAATGGTCGCGCCGAGCATGTCATCTGCACTATTAATGACCATGTCCGCACGTTGCTTTTCCACTCCAACATGCCTCCTCATTTCTGGCCAGACGGTCTTGCAACCGCCAACCTTCTCACAAACATCCGCCTGTGTCGTCCTCGCTGGAACTATACTCCTCACGAGCTCCTCTTCGGTGCGGCTCCATCTTATGATGGTCTTCGCATTTTCGGGTGTCTCCGTTATCCTAGCACCGCGCCCACCACCCCTCACAAACTCACTCCCCGGTCAGTTCCTTGCATCTTTCTCGGTTATCCTCCCAACACCAAAGGTTATTGGTGCTATGATCCAGTGTCCCACTACATATTTACTTCGCGACACATGTACTTTGATGAGCCGGTGTTCCCATTTCAGCAGGTACAATCCTCCTCGACGTCTCCCACAGTGCGGCTCGCCCCTGCCACCACCTACGGTGAGCCGCCACCATGCCGCGCCGAGCACTGGGCCCGGCCCTGCCCACGCTTCCAGCGCCGGCCGCCCCCTCCCGCGGCGCTTCGGGTGTGGCTGCCCCCTCGGGCGCCCCTGCCGCCACGGGCCCTTCGGCCGCCCCCGTCGCCGTAGCCTCTGGCGCCGCTGCGGGTGGCCCCTCCAAGTCCTCAGAGACCGGCTTGACCTCCTACTCGCCGGTCCCCCTCTCATCTCTGCCGACTGCAGTCGCACCTCTCACCGGTGTGGTTACTCGAGCTCGGACTGGTACGTTTCATCCTAGCATGCGTAGTACCTCAAACGAGTACGCGTGTGCCGCGTCTGCCACGG
Organism: Triticum dicoccoides; assembly: GCF_002162155.2. NCBI lineage: Eukaryota > Viridiplantae > Streptophyta > Magnoliopsida > Poales > Poaceae > Triticum > Triticum dicoccoides. The sequence continues at coordinate 1,219 of NW_021303986.1, forward strand.
CCCCGTCTCCGCTCCCCACCTCCGCCCGCGCAACCCTTTGGGATCTGAACTGGCTTGCTGCGATGCATGAAGAGTTCGATGCCCTGTAGCGCAACAGTACGTGTGAGCTTGTCCTGCAGCCTCCCTGTGCCAATGTTATCATTGGCAAGTGGATTTTCCACCACAAGACTCGTCCTGATGGTTATCTTGAGTGCTACAAGGCGCGATGGGTGGTGCGCGGTTTCCGCCAGCGCGCCAGCGTGGACTTCACGGTCACCTTCGCCCCGGTTGTCAAACCGGGCACAATTCACGCTGTTCTCCAGCTTGATGTCTCTAGCGCCTGGCCAGTTCA
>NW_021303987.1:0-3962 GCF_002162155.2 Triticum dicoccoides
CCGGCGATGGTGGCCGCGGGCGGCGCCGAGCGCGAGGAGGAAGACAGGCGGCGGCGGCGTTCGGAGATGGACTCGCGGGGGCTTCCCGCGGGCCTGGCGGGCCTCGGGCGCCGACGGTGAAGTGGTCCCGCGGGCGCTGACGTGGCGGCGGCGGGGTGGCGATTTTTGTCTGGCCGGGTCGGACGTGTCCGGCTCGGCACGAAGATGTTTTTTTTTGGGGGTAGGGTTTGGACGGGGAAGACGAGATCCGAAAGTGGAGGGGGTATATATAGACATAAGTAGAGCTAGGAGAGTCCAAATGAGGTGTGGTTTTCGGCCACGCGATCATGATCGAACGCTCTAGGACATGGAGCAGAGTTTGGTGGGTTTTGGGCCAAATTGGAGGGGTTTTGGGCTGCAACACACACGAGGCCTTTTCGGTCCCTCTGTTAACCGTTGGAGTATCAAACGAAGTCCAAATGGTACAAAACTTGACAGGCGGTCTACCGGTAGTAAACCAAGGCCGCATGGCAAGTCTCGGTCCAATCCGGAAATGTTTAATCCCCACACACGAAAGAAAGCTAGAAATGACCTCCGGAGGAGAACGAAGCGCCGAAATGCAAAACGGACAACGGGGAAAATGCTCGAATGCATGAGACGAACACGTATGCAAATGCAATGCACATGATGACATGATATGAGATGCATGAAAACGAGAACAAAACACGAAGACAAAGACCCGAACCCGAGAAATAAATATAACTTAACGCCGGAAACGGCAAGAGTTGGAGTACAAATTGGGAAAGTCGTATCTGGGGCGTTACAACACTCCACCACTACGAAAAGATCTCGTCCCGAGATCTAGGACTGAAAGAACTCCGGGTACTCAGAACGGAGGTGATCCTCGCGTTCCCAGGTAGCTTCACGGTCGGAATGGTGAGACCACTTGACTTTGAGAAATTTGATTGACTTGTTGCGAGTCTTGCCGTTCAGTCTCTTCAAGAATAGCAACTGGGTGCTCACGATAAGAGAGATCTTCTTGGAGCTCAATGTCCTCGAAGTTGACGGTGCGGTCAGGCGTCTTGAAGCACTTTCGAAGCTGAGAGACGTGGAACACGTCATGAACATTTGCAAAGTTTGAAGGAGGCTCGAGTTGATAGGCGAGGTCGCCTCTCTTGCTAACAATCTTGAAAGGTCCCACGTATCTAGGGGCAAGCTTCCCTTTGATACCGAAGAGATGAGTACCTTTCATAGGAGAGACACGGAGGTAAACATGATCTCCGATCTCGAAAGCCAAATCACGGTGCTTACTATCATAGTAGCTCTTTTGACGGGATTGGGCTGCTTTGAGGTTATCACGAATGACTTTGCACATTTCTTCTGCTTCTGTGATTAAGTCATTACCCAGCAGCTGACGTTCACCGATTTCAGACCAGTTGAGAGGGGTACGGCACTTCCTGCCATACAGAATTTCAAAAGGGGCCTTGCCCGAACTTGCTTGAAAACTGTTGTTGTATGAGAATTCAGCATAAGGAAGACAATCCTCCCACTTCATGCCGAAGGAGATCACACAAGCCCTGAGCATATCTTCAAGAATCTGGTTGACACGCTCAACTTGACCATTTGTTTGAGGATGGAAAGCAGTGCTGAAGCGGATGTTGGTGCCCATGGCCTTCTGAAAAGAATCCCAAAACTTGGAGGTAAAGATGCTGCCCCGGTCTGAAGATATCACTTGAGGAATACCGTGCAGAGAGACAATACGAGAGGTATAGAGTTCCGCCAATTGAGCTGCAGTGATCGACTCTTTGATAGGCAGAAAGTGAGCCACTTTGGTGAGTTTGTCGATGACGACGAATATAGCATCATTGCCACGCTTGGACTTTGGAAACCCAGTCACGAAGTCCATTTCAATGTGGTCAAACTTCCATTCTGGAATGGCAAGAGGTTGGAGGAGACCAGCTGGCCTTTGGTGTTCTGCCTTCACTCTTCTGCAGACATCACATTCATTCACGAATTGAGCGATCTCGCGCTTCATTCGAGTCCACCAATAAGCTTGCTTAAGGTCCTGATACATCTTCGTGCTCCCAGGGTGGATGGAGAGGAGAGAATTGTGAGCCTCGTTCATGATCACTTTACGAAGTTCACCTTTGGGCAAAACAATACGATCCTCGAAGAAGAGAGTGTCCTTGTCATCAAGGTGGTAGCACTTGTACTTGGACTGACTCTTGGCAATCCCAATCTTCACCTTTTTCACCATAGCATCAAGAAGCTGGGCTTGGCGAATCTGGTCTTCTAAGGTAGGAGAGACTTGAAGGTTGGCGAGGAAACCTTGAGGAACAACTTGCAGATTAAGTTTGCGGAAAGCTTCACAAAGCTCGGGTTGATAAGGCTTGAGAATCAGATTGTTGCAATAGGCCTTTCTGCTCAAAGCGTCAGCAATCACATTGGCCTTGCCTGGAGTATACTCAATACTCGGATTATACTCTTGAATCATTTCGACCCATCGAGTTTGCCTTAGGTTGAGATTAGGCTGAGTGAACATGTACTTGAGACTCTTGTGATCAATGAAAATGTCCACTTTTCTTCCCAATAGAAGATGTCTCCAAGTCAACAGAGCATGCACAACTGCCGCCAACTCGAGGTCATGAGTGGGGTAGTTCTTCTCATTAGGCTTCAACTGGCGAGATGTATAAGCAACAACTTTCTTCTCTTGCATCAATACTGCGCCAAGACCTTGGAGAGAGGCATCACAAAAGACCTCGTACGGCTTGGATTCATCAGGCGGAGTCAGAGTTGGAGCAGTGATCAACTTCTCTTTCAAAGTGTTGAAAGCAATATCACACTCCGGAGACCAAACATACTTGACGTGCTTCTGAAGAAGATTAGAGAGAGGCTTCGCGATCTTAGAAAAGTTTTCAACGAATCTTCGGCAATAGCTTGCGAGACCGAGAAAATTGCGGAGTTGCTTCACGTTCTGAGGAGGTTCCCAATTCACAATTGCGGATACCTTCTCGGGATTCACGGAAATGCCCTTGGCAGAGATGATATGACCAAGATAAAGAACCTCATCGAGCCAAAATTCACACTTGGAGAACTTGGCATAGAACTGATGTTCTCTGAGCTTATCAAGTACCAAACGCAAGTGCTTGGCATGATCTTCCTTGTTCTTCGAGAAAACCAGAATGTCATCGAGATAGACCAAAACGAAGTCATTGGTGTATGCGTTGAAGATGAAGTTCATCATGCGAGAGAACGTCAGAGGAGCGTTGGCGAGGCCAAAAGACATGACAGTGTATTCATATGAACCAAAGCTTGTTCTGAATGCTGTCTTGGGAATATCTTCTTCACGAATGCGAATTTGGTGATAACCCATACGGAGATCAAGCTTGGAGAATACTTGGGCACCTTTGAGTTGTTCGAACAGCTCATTGATGTTGGGAAGTGGGTATTTGTTCTTGATGGTTTTCTTGTTCACTGGACGGTAATCAACACAAAGTCGGTCCGTTCCATCCTTCTTCTTCACAGAAAAAAACACCACAACCCCACGGAGAAGTACTAGGCCGGATGAGACCCAATCTTTCTTGCTCATCGAGTTGCTTCTTCAGCTCCTTCAATTCTTCAGGTCCGAGCTTGTAAGGACGTTTGCACACAGGTTCCGTGCCAGGTTCAAGTTCAATAACGAATTCAACTGGCCGGTGCGGAGGCATTCCTGGGAGCTCTTCTGGAAAGACGTCTTGATATTCGCAAACGACTGGAATTTGAGAGATAGCATCCAATTCACCCTTCTCATTGAGAGAAAACAGACGGATAGTATTATCCCGAGCGGCAAAGACAATTACATCCTCAGACGAATGAGTCACTTGAATCTGCCTGGCAGCACAATCAAGATGTGCCTTGTGCTTAGAAAGCCAATCCATTCCGAGAATAAGATCAATATCCGAGTTACCAAGAACCACCGGAGAAGAGAGAAATTTGTAATCGCC
>NW_021303987.1:5143-6483 GCF_002162155.2 Triticum dicoccoides
ATCCACAAACCAATCGTCAGCATCGTTGCCTCAACACAATTACTGAAAGTCTTTGGCCCGTTAGCAAGGAACTGGTTGAGTGTAGCAAAACAGATTCCAGACTTAGTGAAATTAACACTAGTCTGACATTTCAGATCACGATGCTCTCTTTGGAGCAGCAAAACAACATGATAAATGACCTGAACATGACAAGTAAGAACATGGCATGGAGCTACTCAACAAGCTTAACAAAAGACCCAAAGTGACCTGGGGCCAAAAGGGTTCACAAAATATATTAACGGGCACACGAACATAGCTAAAACACAATCAGTTTTCAGACTTAGTGAAAACTTAGACATGCTGAAATATAACTCACGAAGGCATGTAAATGAGCTTGATGTACTCACCACGGTGCAAGTCATGGCAAGGAAAGCATACATCCATTAAGAAGGCACAAAATACAAGCTAGACATGGCAAGAACAATGGCATAGCATGCATGGATCAATTACAACAACAGCGGCAAAATCGCAAACAAGTTGACAATCTGCCCAGATTCACCACGAAGCAAAAGTAGAGCTCGATTGACTCAAGCTAGGATGCTCCATAATTGCAAACAAAGACATGGATGGGTAGAGCATAACTTGGGTAACAAAAGTCCCTTACTGATCATCCTCAAAAGAGGCGCGGATCACTAGGAAACAAGCTGAACATATGGCATCATGAACTAAAATATCCCAGACTTAGTGAAAACAACCAAGTCCCTGAAAACAGATTTCCCGGGTGCCTCACTTTGCAAGCTTGCACAAGTCACCACACACATCCTAAAAATGCATGGGTTGCACCTCTGGAAAGAAGACAAAATGCTTAACAAAACATATGAAGGACTCACAGGCATAGCATGCACACAATAATCATGGCAAAAATGACAAAAGTCTAAGATGAACTAGCAGATCTGACAATTAACTCACGAAGCCTCCTTCTAACAGCATTTCGGGCATCAAGATGAACTCAAATGAAAATGAAGCAATGGAACGGAATGATGTACTCGTCGAGTCGAACATTTTGATATACTATATGCCCAAATCGGAGCTATGGATGCAAAGTTACGGGCGGTCAAAGTATGCATAAAAAACTAGGGTTAGGGACGAAAAAGTCAACCGAGAACTCAGATCCAGATCGGGATCTCGCGGGTACTGTTCACGACACTGTTCACGGCGCGTTCTTCGAGGTTCGTCGGCGCCGTTCGCCGGACTTGGAGCTCGCCGGAGACGTGGGAGGAGGCCGGAGCAGCGGGGGAGGCCCGATCCGGCGACGAGGTGGCGAGGGGCGGCGCGGCCGGGGTCGCCGTGGCCGCGGGAGG
>NW_021303987.1:7321-12122 GCF_002162155.2 Triticum dicoccoides
GATGCTGCCCCGGTCTGAAGATATCACTTGAGGAATACCGTGCAGAGAGACAATACGAGAGGTATAGAGTTCCGCCAATTGAGCTGCAGTGATCGACTCTTTGATAGGCAGAAAGTGAGCCACTTTGGTGAGTTTGTCGATGACGACGAATATAGCATCATTGCCACGCTTGGACTTTGGAAACCCAGTCACGAAGTCCATTTCAATGTGGTCAAACTTCCATTCTGGAATGGCAAGAGGTTGGAGGAGACCAGCTGGCCTTTGGTGTTCTGCCTTCACTCTTCTGCAGACATCACATTCATTCACGAATTGAGCGATCTCGCGCTTCATTCGAGTCCACCAATAAGCTTGCTTAAGGTCCTGATACATCTTCGTGCTCCCAGGGTGGATGGAGAGGAGAGAATTGTGAGCCTCGTTCATGATCACTTTACGAAGTTCACCTTTGGGCAAAACAATACGATCCTCGAAGAAGAGAGTGTCCTTGTCATCAAGGTGGTAGCACTTGTACTTGGACTGACTCTTGGCAATCCCAATCTTCACCTTTTTCACCATAGCATCAAGAAGCTGGGCTTGGCGAATCTGGTCTTCTAAGGTAGGAGAGACTTGAAGGTTGGCGAGGAAACCTTGAGGAACAACTTGCAGATTAAGTTTGCGGAAAGCTTCACAAAGCTCGGGTTGATAAGGCTTGAGAATCAGATTGTTGCAATAGGCCTTTCTGCTCAAAGCGTCAGCAATCACATTGGCCTTGCCTGGAGTATACTCAATACTCGGATTATACTCTTGAATCATTTCGACCCATCGAGTTTGCCTTAGGTTGAGATTAGGCTGAGTGAACATGTACTTGAGACTCTTGTGATCAGTGAAAATGTCCACTTTTCTTCCCAATAGAATATGTCTCCAAGTCAACAGAGCATGCACAACTGCCGCCAACTCGAGGTCATGAGTGGGGTAGTTCTTCTCATTAGGCTTCAACTGGCGAGATGTATAAGCAACAACTTTCTTCTCTTGCATCAATACTGCGCCAAGACCTTGGAGAGAGGCATCACAAAAGACCTCGTACGGCTTGGATTCATCAGGCGGAGTCAGAACTGGAGCAGTGATCAACTTCTCTTTCAAAGTGTTGAAAGCAATATCACACTCCGGAGACCAAACATACTTGACGTGCTTCTGAAGAAGATTAGAGAGAGGCTTCGCGATCTTAGAAAAGTTTTCAACGAATCTTCGGCAATAGCTTGCGAGACCGAGAAAACTGCGGAGTTGCTTCACGTTCTGAGGAGGTTCCCAATTCACAATTGCGGATACCTTCTCGGGATTCACGGAAATGCCCTTGGCAGAGATGATATGACCAAGATAAAGAACCTCATCGAGCCAAAATTCACACTTGGAGAACTTGGCATAGAACTGATGTTCTCTGAGCTTATCAAGCACCAAACGCAAGTGCTTGGCATGATCTTCCTTGTTCTTCGAGAAAACCAGAATGTCATCGAGATAGACCAAAACGAAGTCATTGGTGTATGCGTTGAAGATGAAGTTCATCATGCGAGAGAACATCAGAGGAGCGTTGGCGAGGCCAAAAGACATGACAGTGTATTCATATGAACCAAAGCTTGTTCTGAATGCTGTCTTGGGAATATCTTCTTCACGAATGCGAATTTGGTGATAACCCATACGGAGATCAAGCTTGGAGAATACTTGGGCACCTTTGAGTTGTTCGAACAGCTCATTGATGTTGGGAAGTGGGTATTTGTTCTTGATGGTTTTCTTGTTCACTGGACGGTAATCAACACAAAGTCGGTCCGTTCCATCCTTCTTCTTCACAGAAAAAAACACCACAACCCCACGGAGAAGTACTAGGCCGGATGAGACCCAATCTTTCTTGCTCATCGAGTTGCTTCTTCAGCTCCTTCAATTCTTCAGGTCCGAGCTTGTAAGGACGTTTGCACACAGGTTCCGTGCCAGGTTCAAGTTCAATAACGAATTCAACTGGCCGGTGCGGAGGCATTCCTGGGAGCTCTTCTGGAAAGACGTCTTGATATTCGCAAACGACTGGAATTTGAGAGATAGCATCCAATTCACCCTTCTCATTGAGAGAAAACAGACGGATAGTATTATCCCGAGCGGCAAAGACAATTACATCCTCAGACGAATGAGTCACTTGAATCTGCCTGGCAGCACAATCAAGATGTGCCTTGTGCTTAGAAAGCCAATCCATTCCGAGAATAAGATCAATATCCGAGTTACCAAGAACCACCGGAGAAGAGAGAAATTTGTAATCGCCCAATGTGATAGAAACATCTGGGGCAAACGCGCTTGCATTCATAAATTTACCCGGAGAAACCACAGATAACTGTCTAGGCAAATCTTGCAAAGGCAACTCATGCTTAGAAACAAATGGCCTCGAGATGAAACAATGCGATGCACCCGTGTCAAAATGAACTTTAGCAGGAATGTCATTAACAGGAAGGTTACCCATGATCACATCTGACGAGTCCTCTGCCTGAGCTGCATTCATCAAATTGACCTTGGCGGACTTGGGGTTATGCTTGACCACAGCTGTACTTGCCGATCTGACAGGAGGAGGAGGAAGACGCCTCTGGTTGAAACACTTGTTGGCATAGTGACCCTTCTGTTGGCACTTGTTGCACGTGACCTCTGAAAGCGGACGGTGATACGGAGCACTCGATCTTGGAGCTTGAGACGAAGTCTTGTTCTGAAAGCCTGGGTTGGGTGGGTGGGAAGAACCACTGCCACCTTTGCTCTTCTGCTGATATGGCTGACGGAACGGAGGAGGAGGAAGCCAAAACTTCTGCTGCTTGGCCACTTGAGTAGAGGAAGAAGGAGTAACATCTCTGACTCGCTTCCTAGAAGCATCACACCTCAACTGAGCAGCCTCTTGCTTCAGTGCCATGTTGTAGAACTCATCGTACCTCAAGGGCTCGAAGAGGACAAGAGCGAGCTGAATATCTTCTCTGAGACCACCCCTGAACTGATATATCATACTCTTCTCATCAGGCACGTCCTTCTTGGCAAAGCGGGCAAGCTTCTGGAACAATTTGTTGTAGTCATAGACAGACAAAGAACCTTGCTTCAGATTGCGGAATTCCTCACGCTTGCTTTCAACCACGCTCTGCGGAATGTGATGAACTCGGAAATCTCGACAGAAATCATCCCAAGTGATAACACGTCCACCTCTGGAATCCTTGTACTGCTGGAACCATTCTGCAGCTTGATCTTTGAGTTGGAAGGAAGCGAACTTGACAAAGTCCTCAGGCCTGACGTTGCTACACTCGAAATGCTTACACATATCCACAAACCAATCGTCAGCATCGTTGCCTCAACACAATTACTGAAAGTCTTTGGCCCGTTAGCAAGGAACTGGTTGAGTGTAGCAAAACAGATTCCAGACTTAGTGAAATTAACACTAGTCTGACATTTCAGATCACGATGCTCTCTTTGGAGCAGCAAAACAACATGATAAATGACCTGAACATGACAAGTAAGAACATGGCATGGAGCTACTCAACAAGCTTAACAAAAGACCCAAAGTGACCTGGGGCCAAAAGGGTTCACAAAATATATTAACGGGCACACGAACATAGCTAAAACACAATCAGTTTTCAGACTTAGTGAAAACTTAGACATGCTGAAATATAACTCACGAAGGCATGTAAACGAGCTTGATGCACTCACCACGGTGCAAGTCATGGCAAGGAAAGCATACATCCATTAAGAAGGCACAAAATACAAGCTAGACATGGCAAGAACAATGGCATAGCATGCACGGATCAATTACAACAACAGCGGCAAAATCGCAAACAAGTTGACAATCTGCCCAGATTCACCACGAAGCAAAAGTAGAGCTCGATTGACTCAAGCTAGGATGCTCCATAATTGCAAACAAAGACATGGATGGGTAGAGCATAACTTGGGTAACAAAAGTCCCTTACTGATCATCCTCAAAAGAGGCGCGGATCACTAGGAAACAAGCTGAACATATGGCATCATGAACTAAAATATCCCAGACTTAGTGAAAACAACTAAGTCCCTGAAAACAGATTTCCCGGGTGCCTCACTTTGCAAGCTTGCACAAGTAACCACACACATCCTAAAAATGCATGGGTTGCACCTCTGGAAAGAAGACAAAATGCTTAACAAAACATATGAAGGACTCACAGGCATAGCATGCACACAATAATCATGGCAAAAATGACAAAAGTCTAAGATGAACTAGCAGATCTGACAATTAACTCACGAAGCCTCCTTCTAACAGCATTTCGGGCATCAAGATGAACTCAAATGAAAATGATGCAATGGAACGGAATGATGTACTCGTCGAGTCGAACATTTTGATATACTATATGCCCAAATCGGAGCTACGGATGCAAAGTTACGGGCGGTCAAAGTATGCATAAAAAACTAGGGTTAGGGACGAAAAAGTCAACCGAGAACTCAGATCCAGATCGGGATCTCGCGGGTACTGTTCATGACACTGTTCACGGCGCGTTCTTCGAGGTTCGTCAGCGCCGTTCGCCGGTCTTGGAGCTCGCCGGAGACGTGGGAGGAGGCCGGAGCAGCGGGGGAGGCCCGATCCGGCGACGAGGTGGCGAGGGGCGGCGCGGCCGGGGCCGCCGTGGCCGCGGGAGGCCGATTTGAAGGGCGGCGGGGCGCGGCTCGCGCGCCGGCGAGGTGCGGCGGTCGCCGGCCGGCGATGGTGGCCGCGGGCGGCGCCGAGCGCGAGGAGGAAGACAGGCGGCGGCGGCGTTCGAAGATGGGCTCGCGGGGGCTTCCCGCGGGCCTGGCG
>NW_021303988.1:0-1779 GCF_002162155.2 Triticum dicoccoides
AAGAGCGTAGCTCACTTGCTTCTACACTGGATATGCACACACATATGTGAGAGAGAAGGAGTACTACTTGAGGCTTGAATGATTATCAGTGGAATGGCCTGCTTTACAATGGAGGAGCACGGCTCCTTTTATAGGGGATTACAAACAGCCTATTGCAGTCATACGTGAATGTGAGGTAGCTACCTAGAAGCTTACTGCTGCCAGCTCAATGCACTAAAGCTGAAAAGTCTAGTTCAACTCATCCTTTTCATCTACAGAAAAATAACTATTGCTTAGCTGCTTCTCTTCTCCTTCTCAGCCTTTTTACTAGAGAAAAGACTACTACTAGAGAAAGCCTACATTGCTACAAAGCCTAGCAAACGATGCCCTGTAGACTGGGTTGATAAACAATCACCGCCCATCACGATGTTCAGTATCTAGGCTGTAGTGTGTGAAATGGGCGAGAAATACGAGCATGTCGTGTCCAGGTTTCTCCACCGCATATTCCGTATGCCCCTGCACCTACTGCCTTCGGTTCTTACAGCAACAACCAGCAAGGTTAGCCGAGGAGGATCCCACCCCTCCCTCGGATCCCTCCACCCCTCCTGCTGTGCCTCGGGTTGGTGCGGTGGACCCCGCCCAGCATGCTAGCCCGCCCGCGCCCGCGGCCCAGGGAGAGCCACGTCGCCCCTCCCCATGCATGGCCATGCAGCGCTTTCCTATTCACGTACCGCAGCTTCAGAGCTTTTTAGCTTCCATTTCAACTGCGGTCACCCCCGTTCTGCCCACCCCTGGTCCTCGTCATGGCCGTTGCACAGTCCCACCAAACTTCACCCCCCGTCGGAGCATGCGCATTGCCAAGGCTGATCGTGGGCTCGATTCCGAGGCTAAGGCCAAGCGGGTTCTTCTTCTACGTCTGGGTTTACTCAAGGAGGACGAGCCGGTGTCGGATGCCATCTTGGACCATTATTACAAGCTTTTTGAGCGGCCTCTGGCGTCCAAAGTTGTGCGTGCTTTCGCCGATTTCTATGGGTGGCACCTCCACCAGTCGGTCCTGGATGGACTTGCTCCCTCCTCCCCACCGTCGTGCCAGATTGTGGCATGAGCGTCGGGTGCCTCAACAACCGTGTATCAATCCTTTTCATGGATATTAGCTTTAAAGTGATTTTCCGGAATGTCCGGGGACTCAACAACCGGGCTAAGCGTGTCGCCGTTTGATCTGTTATTGCGCCCGTGTCCCCCTCTATTGTTTGTCTTCAGGAGACCAAGCTCTCCGCGGTCTCTGCAGCGATCATCTTCGAGACTCTCGGCAGCTCGTTCGATGATTTTTTCTTCCTTCCGGTGATTGATACCCGGGGCGGAATCCTTCTTGCTTGGCAGAGCAACCTGGTATCCCTTACCAATCCGGTGATTGGCAATCATTATGTTTCCGCTGCCGTGAGCTCCATCACGGGTGGCCCACACTGGTGGCTCACTGGGGTTTATGGCCCCCAAGGTGACGACGCCAAGTTGGCTTTCCTGGATGAGCTACATGATCTCCGCGCTAATATTTCCGGCCCCTGGCTCATTGGAGGCGACTTCAACATGATTACCTCGGCCGCGGACAAGAATAACAACCGCATATCCCGGTGCACCATGCACCGCTTTCGATGTTTTATCTCACACCATGGGCTCTATGACATGTACATGCACGGACGTCGTTATACCTGGTCTAACGAGCAAACTAACCCTACCCTCGTCCGCAACGACCGAGTGCTTTGCACACCTTCTTGGGAAACGTCTCAACCTCATTGCCTTCTC
>NW_021303989.1:0-1041 GCF_002162155.2 Triticum dicoccoides
CTAACGGGTATTCGGTACACCGTGCCACGTACCTACCGCATCACAGCCCACCCCTACGGTCAGCGCTGTCCACGGCCTCCAGTAGGCTACAAACACCAGAAACTACTTGCAACTCCTGGACAGAGAGCTAGGGTGAATAAGAAGTCGAGCGGGGTCATATTTCAGGGCCCAATGCATGGTAGTAGCTGTATCTTAAATCACGCATACAGATCTCAGTGCTTAAGGTCGGCTTCAATGAAACAACCCACCATGTACTCCTACATGGCCTCTCATCGATACCTTTACCAAATCGTGTTCACCACACCACTCTCATTACCGAGATAAACATTTCACTCTAGCCCATCACCCAGATGAACCAGACCTGACACGACTCTAAGCATAGCAGGCATAGCAAGGTAGGAACAACACATACATATGGCTCAAACAACTCCTACACATGCTAGTGGGTTTCATCTAGTTACTGTGGCAATGACAAGGCATGCAGAGGAAATGGGTTCAACTACCGTAGCACACAGCAGTTTGAAACGCGTTGTCTTAATGCAGTAAAAGAGAGCAGGAGCGAGAACATGGGATTGTATCGATATGATCAAATGGTTGGTTGCTTGCCTGATGGTTCGATGCACTGATACGGTTCTTCGTTAGGGTAATCAGGGTACTCTTCGGGGACAGAACCTGCCGCAGAGAGCACCGATACACAAACATTACCAAACAGTATGCAACAATATGATGCATGCATGAAACATGGCAATATGAGTGTGTTGGGCTAATGCAACTAAAACCAGAAGGGTTTGAACAAATTTGAATCAAAGATTCAAATTACAAACTCAAACATGGCCTTTTAAAGTGCTTTTCCTTGTTCTGTTAAAAACATCAATTTAACTTGTTTGATCATGCATGAAAATAGTACAGATGGGTAGATTGGATTTTTCTGATCATTTTTCATATATAATTTGTCCAATTTGGAGTTACAGAATAAAAGTTATGAATTTTTGAAGTTTAAATAATATTCTGGAATTTCCTGATTTAAATTAAATCCAGAAA
>NW_021303990.1:0-956 GCF_002162155.2 Triticum dicoccoides
TGCCCCCTGCCACCATATTCCTCGATAATACTGTAGCGGAGTTTAGGCGAAGCCCTGCTGCTGTAGTTCATCAAGATCGTCACCACGCCGTCGTGCTGACGAAACTCTTCCCCGACACTTTGCTGGATCGGAGTCCGGGGATCGTCATCGAGCTGAACGTGTGCTCGAACTCGGAGGTGCCGTAGTTTCGGTGCTTGATCGGTTGGATCGTGAAGACGTACGACTACTTCCTCTACGTCGTGTCATCGCTTCCGCAGTCGGTCTACGTTGGGTACGTAGACAACACTCTCCTCTCGTTGCTATGCATCACATGATCCTGTGTGCGCGTAGGAAATTTTTTGAAATTACTACGAAACCCAACAGTGGCATCCGAGCCTGGTTATTGATGTTGATGTTATATGCACGAGTAGAACACAAGTGAGTTGTGGATGATACAAGTCATACTGCCTACCAGCATGTCATATTTTGGTTCGGCGGTATTGTTGGACGAGACGACCCAGACCAACCTTACGCGTACGCTTCCGCGAGACCGGTTCCCTCGACGTGCTTTGCACAGAGATGGCTTGCGGGCGACTGTCTCTCCAACTTTAGTTGAACCAAGTATGGCTACGCCCGGTCCTTGCGAAGGTTAAAACGGAGTCTATTTGACAAACTATCGTTGTGGTTTTGATGCGTAGGTGAGATTGGTTCTTACTTAAGCCCGTAGCAGCCACGTAAAAAATTGCAACAACAAAGTAGAGGACGTCTAACTTGTTTTTGCAGGGCATGTTGTGATGTGATATGGTCAAGGCATGATGCTGAATTTTATTGTATGAGATGATCATGTTTTGTAACCAAGTTATCGGCAACTGGCAGGAGCCGTATGGTTGTCGCTTTATTGTATGCAATGCAATCGCGATGTAATGCTTAACTTTATTACTAAACGGTAGTGATAGTCGTGAAAGCATAAGATTGGC
>NW_021303991.1:0-812 GCF_002162155.2 Triticum dicoccoides
AATCGGCCAAAACTGCGAGTGTTGATGACCGACATGTAAAGCATCCCTGGGTTTTATAATCGTGATAATCACTCCATGACCCCAAAACAATGAGTAATACTCCATGAAACATGCCAGAATCGGCCAAAACTGGTAGTGTTGATGACAGAAACGTAAACGCATCCCAAGATTTGTTAATCGTGGAAATCACTCTGGGACCCCAAAACAGTGAGTAATAGTCCATGAAACGGGCCAGAATCGGCCAAAACTGCCAGCGTTGATGACCGACACGTAGACGCATCCCAGGGTTTGTTAATGGGGGTAATCACTCCGGGACCCCAAAACAGTGAGTAATAATCCATGAAACGGGCCAGAATCGGCCAAAACTGCGAGTGTTCATGACCGACACGTAGATGCGTCCCAGGGTTCGTTAATCGTGGTAATCACTCTGGGACCGCAAAACAGTGAGTAATAGTCCATGAAACGGGCAAGAATCGGCCAAAACTACCAGTGTTGATGACCGACATGTAATAGTGTCCCAGGTTTTGTTAATCATGGAAATCACTCTGGGACCCCAAAACAGTGAGTAATTGTCCATGAAACGGGCCAGAATCAGCCAAAACTGCGAGTGTTGATGATCGACAAGTATACGCATTCCAGGGTTTGTTAATCATGGTAATCACTCTGGGACCCCAAAATAGTGAGTAATTGTCCATGAAACGGGCCAGAATCAGACAAAACTGCCAGTGTTGATGACCGACACGTAATAGCATCCCAGGGTTTGTTAATCGGGGTAATCACTCCGGGACCCCAAAACAGTGAGCAATAGTCCA
>NW_021303992.1:0-1617 GCF_002162155.2 Triticum dicoccoides
AGGAGGTGGCCTCTCATACCACGGCCGCGACACTACTGGCCTCACAACCATCTCGCGGCGATGGGACCTCCTCTTCTTCGGCGGGAGTAGCGCGAGCTCGTTGAGGGGAGTCTTGCCCTTCTTCACGGCCGAGAACCTCCGTATCGGCGCCATGACCGCACCAGCAACCAGTGAAACAAGGAAGAAGAAGAAGCGGGAGAAGCAAGGAAGACACGGGTGATGGGGGCTCCGTCCCCCACTTCCCATTTATAGCCAAGGGGAGGCCAACCGCCAGCCTCCACGATCTAAGGTAATAATGATTTTTTTCTACATGCAGCAAGGACCCATCAATTTGGGCAGTTGTCGAGGCAGCATGGGGAAGCGGGGACACCAACGTCCAATCAGTCGGCACGCGCCAACCGCGGCCGCAGGCTGATGTGGCCCGGTGCTCCGTGCTTGCCCTTTGGCTTCGCCTCGAAGGCAAGCCCGAGCGCGCCTTGGGCCCGGGAGCTACTATCAGTGTTCTGGGAACGGGGGTCCCTAGACTTGCCTGCCTACGGCCCACAGCGTGGCTCCACCAGCGGCCCCATACGGCCCATCTTCACCAGCAAACATTCAAGACCCTCGCGAGGGGCCAAGCCTCGCGAGGCGGACGATGCAAGACCTCCTCGAGGGCGGTCTCACCAGGCTGGCTCGCGAGGGGCGGAGAGATCAAGGCAAGGGGCACCTCGCGAGGTTTCCGTGACGCAAGCCATGACGACTGGAACTAAGCGGGCGCCAGCGCGTGCAGTGTCCTCGTTTCCTCTTTGGTGCTAAAGGGGCAAGCGCAGACGAGGAGTGCTGAGGCATCAGGCAAAGGTTTCCATATCGGTGCAACGAGACCAAGACCACCAGGATGGCAGGATGGAGGTCACCGTGGAGCCCAAGACGACGTCACCACCAGAGCCTTTGGCAGGCGAAGACCACTTTTGTCAGGATAGCTTGTACTAGTTGTCTCCCTCCTAATTTGGCCGTTGTGGGATCCCTTCCCACTCAATATTTGGGAAGAGCACAAGGGCCTCTATAAATAGGACTAGCCACGACCATAGGAGAGGGGATTGAGACCTAGATCGAATCCATAGCACCCCAACCACTCAAGTTCACCAAGCACAAGAACACCTCTCCTCGCGAGGCTGTTCTTCCCTTGTAACTATTCATCCTCAGCCCAAGAGGCAATCCACCACACCACATTGGATTAGGGTATTACACCACAACGGTGGCCCGAACGAGTATAAATCTTGTGTCTCATGTTCTTTGGGTTCGTCGAGCTTGGTTGTGAGATCGTAGAGTGTGCGAGCTACAGAGGGGGAGAGATCTTTGTGCGCACCCTAGTGTTCGAACCTCAAGGGTTTTGCCAGAACCCGAAATCCGACATTTCTGCTATTGGTTATTGACCAGAGAGGTGTCTCGGTCATGTCCACATATTTCTCGAACCCGTAGGGTCCGCACACTTAACGTTCGATGACGATTTTGTATTATATGAGTTATGTGTTTTGGTGATCGAATGTTGTTCGGAGTCCCGGATGAGATCACAGACATGACGAGGAGTCTCAAAATGGTCGAGAGGTAAATATTGATATATAGGATGATAGTATTCAG
>NW_021303993.1:0-1741 GCF_002162155.2 Triticum dicoccoides
CGACGCCACCGCCCGCCGTAGTCGTAGCCACCGCGCCCCTCGAGAGCATCTGAGCAGTCCACGAGCTCCGCCCCCTCGCCCTGAAGCTCCTCGTCGAGCCACGCACCTCCGGACGACCTCCATCGCCGCCATCGCCATCGTCTTCCTCCTCGGGCTCCGCCGTCCGCCGCCGTCGATTCGCCGTCACCAGGTCTCCCCCGACCCCGCTGTGCTGCTCTGCGTGATCCCCGTGAGCCTCTGCTTCGAACCCCTCTCCTACCCCTCGTGATTTCGCCGTCTAGGCCTCAGTTCCGCCATGGCCGAAGCTCGCCTCTGCTTGAGCTTGTCGCCGGCGTTGCTCCGGCGACCCTTTGGCCATGCCAGTGCACCTAGCACTCTCGCCGCACCTCGTAGTGCCCCGCTAGCATTTTAGTTCGCGCATTTGCACGCTGCAGCCGCGCCCCCGAACACAGCCGAACTCCGGCGGCCGCAAACGTGGTCGCCGATGTCGTTCTCGGCCACCCCAGCTCTGGCCGAGGGCACTACTCGACGCGCCGCATCGCCAGCTCTTCGAAGAGCCTAAACACGCCTCGAACGGAGCCCTGTGGGTGATTTCCGCGGTGTTCCGCCGTCTCGGGCCTCGCCGGCGGCTAAACGCCGGCAAGTTGACCGGGTTAGACCCCCTGTTGACCCAGATTTGACCCGTGTGGGTCAATGACAGGTGGGCCCGGCCCTGCTAATTTTTAGTTTAGGATTAGTTTAGCAACTAATTATCTCTGTTAACTAACTGTGACACTGACAGTGGGCCCCAGAGCCACTAATCTTTTTAATTAGAATTAAACTAACCCTGTTTAACCCCCTGTCACTGACGTGTGGGTCCCACACGTCAGGTTTGACCCGGACCAGCCCAGTTGACCGCTGACGTCGTGCTGACGTCATGCTGGCGCTATAATATGATTTCTGGGATTTTAATTTAAATCAGAAAATTCCAGAAATTGTTTTAAACTTCAAAAATTCATAACAATTCAACCGTAGCTCAGATTAAAATAATTTATATATGAAAAATTATCAGAAAAATGCAATCTTTCCATCTGTACTAGTTTCATGCATGAAAAACCAACTTATACATGCTGAATATGGGAAAACACATTATGGCATATATAAGAGACTTAATTTAGAAATGCATTTGAACCTTTGGTTCAAATGGACTTCAAACCAAATGTTTACTAATTGCATTAGCTCAAACAGCATCACATCTACATGCCATGTTCATGCATCATATTGTTGCATATGATTGTGTATTGATTGCCGGCACCGTTCCTTCTCGATAGGTCCTGCTCCGGAGACGTTCCAGAGTACCTGTATGTGAAGCAGTGCCTCCCTTGTTGATTTACCAGGCAAGCAAACCCCCTTGTTCATTTCGATAAAACCCTACTCTCTCGCTCCTGCTCTCAGTTATTGCATTAGGACAACAACGATTCATCTACTACTTTGTGTTGCGGTAGTTGAACCCATTCCTCTGCATGACCTGTCATTGCCACGGTAAATAGTTGAAACCCACTAGCATGTGTAGGAGTTGATTGAAGCCACTGATGTGTTCCTACCATGCTATGCCTGCTATTGCTTAGAGTTGTGTCAGGTCTGATTCATTGGGAATGAATTGGAGTGTTACGATATGTTCTGATGCTGAGAATGAAGTGTGTGTGAACACGATTTGGTAAAGGTAGCGGTGAGAGGCCATGTAGGAGTACATGGTGGG
Organism: Triticum dicoccoides; assembly: GCF_002162155.2. Classification (NCBI taxonomy): domain Eukaryota; kingdom Viridiplantae; phylum Streptophyta; class Magnoliopsida; order Poales; family Poaceae; genus Triticum; species Triticum dicoccoides. The sequence continues at coordinate 1,739 of NW_021303993.1, forward strand.
TTG
>NW_021303994.1:0-1268 GCF_002162155.2 Triticum dicoccoides
GCGCCCAGCGGGCCATGTCACTACTTGGGCTGAATTCAGCGAGGCTTTCCGTGAACATCACATTCCGGAGGGTCTCATGGACCGTAAACGTGAAGAATTTTGCAGTTTCACCCAAGGCCGACTTTCTGTGGATGCTTACAGCAGGGAGTTTGGTAATCTCGCACGATATGCAACCGAGGAAGTGTCTACCGATGCCAAGAAGCAAGCAAGGTTCCGTAAGGGCCTTAGTCCTGAGCTTCGCCGTGACCTCCGTCTGCATGAGTGCACAACTTTTCAGAAACTTGTCAACAAAGCCATCAGTGCCGAAACTGGTCAGACTGACTATGACACAACACGCAAGCATGGCCGTGACATGGGTTCCTCATCCGGTGCTGGTCCTCAGAAGCGCCGCGTGTGGGTACCCAACACCGCCCTGCCACCCAGGTTTACACCGAGGCCATCCTTCCAGGCGCCTCGCCCCGTTCAACAGTCTGCTCCAGCCAAGCCCTATGGGGGTCCAACTAACAATGCTCCTCCACGTACCAGTCCCGTGACTTGTTTCAAGTGTGGGGAATCTGGTCACTATATGCGTGAGTGTCCCCAGACCAACCCCAACCAATCTGCTAAAGCTGTTGGCCGTGGCAAGCCGACAGGAAAAATATTCCACGCCAAGCCGGTCACCGCTTCACGTGGCCATGTCAACTGTATCTCTGCCGAAGAAACTCAAGAGGATCCCAACGTCGTTCTCGGTACGCTTCTTGTTAATTGCCACCCGGCATCTGTTCTTTTCGATACAGGAGCCTCTCATTCTTTTATATCCGAAAGTTATGGTCGTTTGCATAACGTTGCATTCTGTGACATGCCATCCACTATGGAAATTTCTACCCCTGGTTCTAGATGGCAGACCTCTAGGGTAAGTTATGGAAATGAAATCCAAGTCGACAGACTTGTTTTCCTCGCGTCTTTGATAGCCCTTAAATCTTCAGATATTAATATCATTCTGGGTATGGACTGGATGTCGGCTCATCATGCCCAAATCGATTGCTTCTCTAGGACTGTCCAACTCACCCATCCTTCGGGAAAGATAGTCAATGTCTTGACCCGAATAGCCAAGCGACAATTATATTCTCTTAACGCCAGCCCTTTGCCAGACCTTGAGGACGTTCCGGTAGTCCGTGACTTCCCGGATGTCTTTCCAGAGGAATTGCCAGGTGTTCCACCTGACAGGGATGTTGAGTTTGTAATAGACCTCATTCCAGGAACCGTTCCGATTGCTAGAAGACCTTATA
>NW_021303995.1:0-1188 GCF_002162155.2 Triticum dicoccoides
GCAATTGCACCCACATGAGGAGAATTATCCTACTCATGATCTAGAGCTTGCAGCCGTAGTCTATGCCCTTAAGACCTGGCGACATTACCTCCTCGGTAATCGTTGCGAAATATTCACTGATCACCAAAGTCTGAAGTACATTTTCACCCAACCGGATTTGAATCTCAGGCAAAGACGGTGGGTTGAGCTGATCACAGACTTCGACTTAGGAATAACCTACACCCCAGGGAAAGCCAACGTCATGGCTGATGCGCTAAGTCGTAAATCTTATTGTAACAATCTGATGTTACAACAAAGTCAACCGCTTCTCCATGAGGAATTTCGGAAGCTTAACCTTCACATTGTTCCTCAAGGTTTTCTTTCCACCTTGGTGGCAAAACCTACCCTTACGGATCAGATTATCAAAGCACAGAAGGTAGATCCGGGAATTTCCCGCATCAAGAGAAACATCCAAAAAGGAGTTGCGAATTGCTTCTCCATTAATGATCAAGGGGTCGTATACTTCGGGGATCGACTAGTGGTTCCCAAAGTGCGCAACCTGAGGCGATTGATCCTTAAGGAAGCTCATGAATCTCCTCTCACCATTCATCCCGGTAGTACTAAGATGTATCAGGACCTATGCCAGAGGTTCTGGTGGACTAGGATGAAGAGAGAAATTGCTCAGTTTATTGCAAATTGCGACGTCTGTCGTCGTGTAAAAGCAGAGCATCAACGGCCTGCTGGCACCCTTCAACCCTTAGCTATTCCTGAATGGAAATGGGATAAAATTGGTATGGATTTCATTACCGGTTTTCCCAGGACCAAGAGAGAGAATAATGCTATTTTCGTCGTGGTCGATCGTCTTTCCAAAGTAGCCCATTTCTTACCTGTTCGTGAGAGTATAACCGCTAGCCAGCTGGCAGACTTATACATCTCCCGAATAGTGTCCCTCCATGGTGTTCCTTTGGAAATTAACTCGGATCGAGGAAGTCTTTTCACCTCTCGAATTTGGGAAAGTTTCCAAAATGCTATGGGAACCCGTCTCTCCTTCAGCACCGCTTTCCACCCTCAGTCGAGTGGTCAAGTGGAACGCGTCAACCAGATTCTAGAAGACATGCTTCGAGCCTCTGTTATCTCATTCGGAATGGACTGGGAGAAGTGCCTTCCATTTGCCGAATTCGCTTACAACAACAGCTATCAATCTAGCTT
>NW_021303996.1:0-1996 GCF_002162155.2 Triticum dicoccoides
CCCATTTAACATTTTAGCCCTATATTAATTTTGGCATGTTAAAAGCCCGTCATATAGTTGGGCCTAACTACAGCCCGATTTGCATCCGGCCTACTCGCAGCCGATATCTGATTGGGCCAAACAAGGACCGAGACAACTTTGGCCTGTTAAAAGCGCGTGAATTGGTTCGCACAATCATGGGTTGGGGTCCATTTCGGGCTGCCGCCGGCCCGTGAGCTATTCGGCACGTTTCAGGCCCAGCCTACTTCTCAGCCTCCTAAAAGCCCATTGAGTTTTGTTGCGAAAAGAGGGTCGGGGGTTACTCGGCCTATTAAAGGCCGGAATCTATTAGTGGGCCAGTTTGACGGGGCCCATGATGCGGATCATACATCGTGATTGCATGACGACCCGATTATGTATCGTAATTTTACGGTTTGGCCGGTTTACTGCGAAGACATGATATATATACAGTAAAATAACTGCAGCATCGTGAATAAGAAAAAATCTAGACTATACAACAAAGAAATTACAGCATATTACATCCACTGGGCATCAAAGTTCGCCACTATGATAATAAAGCACAAGAAGACAACAGATTACATACACTGGGCATCAAAGATCGCCACTAGTGCAAATAAACACGCCGACAAAATAATATACAAAACCGACAACACTTCAATAGAGTTCAAGAAAGGTTAGCCCTAGTGGGGAGCTGCAGCGCAAGAAGCTGAGCAAGAGACTGCGCTTGTTCAACACTTATATCTTCCTCACTCTGAAAGATAAACAAGCAGACAGATGACAGGTTTTGCACATAAAAGTATCAGTGCTGACAATTCATCACATTTCTTACTGACGAATAAAGTGACACAGTTTAAAATTGCATTAACACAATATGGTATTGTTCAGGTCAAGACATGGCAGGAAATGAAATTGTGAAGGAGTTGGCAGCTTCACGACACCACTGGATTACAGATCAAGAACTCATAAGTATCAATGGTTAGTGTGCTGTCAATTTATCTCATTTCAGATTGTCAAATGAAGAGACGGTTTAAATAATAGTAGAATGATATGACATTGTTCATAGTTAAGACATTGCAGAATATGACATTGTGCTGTAGTGGGTAGGTTCACCACACCACTGGATTACGGATGAAGAACAGAAGCATACATGCAGTGCAAAAGAAGATCACTTGCTCTGTATAGTTTAATTTACATGGTATGAAGAAGGAACTTGGTTGTACAACTGAAAACTTAAATTGAAAAGGACAAACTTTTGTTTATGAACTACATAATAAACTTTAAACATGCAATTTGATGCAAACACCAAAAATAAACAGCAGTTGCAGTTATGCCTAACCAAATATACACAACAAAGTTTGAAGGCTTGAGAAGGACAAACTTACATTACTCGTGAAGACAGGCTCTATTAAGCCCTTATCCATGCTGATTGGGGGGGGGGGGCAATTCAAGAAGTTTAGCACATAATCTTCTTCATAAGCATTGCCTATATTCTACATTTTGTTAAGAGTAAATATAGATGTGATAATATACCAAAAAAAATGAAGAATATTTAAGATAAGATGAAGAGTGATGCTACATAACCAAGTAGCTATAAATGTATGTGCAACGATACAGGCAAAAGGCACAGCCAAGAGCAATGCACGGCTAAACTTCTTCAGTACAAACCTTATGGTAAGAGTAAATATAGATCTGATGTGTAGAAAATGGAGGGCAAAAGAAAATAAGCTACAGAGTGATGGTACATAAACAACTACCTGTCAATATGTGTACACTGATAAAGGACAGCATGTACATACAAGAACAATGCAGAGCTAAAAAATTCATTGACATTGGATATATTCTACACTAATGTAACCATTCGTACAGATCAGATAATTTGGAGCGAATAGTTGATAAACAAGCTATCATGCATACTGCTGTCACATAATGAACCAGGTATGTATGCAAGTACAGTGATACAGGACAACAGGTACTAACAAGAGCAAAGTAGCGGGCA
>NW_021303997.1:0-1381 GCF_002162155.2 Triticum dicoccoides
GTGCCCCCACCGGTTTGTGAAATCCAGTCGACCAGTCGACTGAGAGAAAGATTGACATCATAAAGCCTAAGGCCGACTGCCAGCAGTCGACCTTAGCCTTGGGGACTACACCCAGCGGGTGCACTCAGCGTGCCCCCGCTAACACGGAGTTTATTCGACACACCCAGTGGGTGACTAATATAAATTCCGGAAAAGAAAAGTTTTTGGTAGCATATCCAACAGAACAAACAGCAGTCGACTGACCTGGACATTGCTTTGGAGGGCAGAGCTGGCGTCATAAGCTGCCTGGCTCGCATCCCGGATGGTCTTCAGCTGCTCCATCATGAGTCCCGCCTGGCGTATTGCCTCCTTCGCTGCACCAGCTTGGTCCTCTGGGACGTGGTGAGTCGTGAAGAGGGAGGGCTGCTGAGCACTCGTCAGTGGATTCGCGAAGGACACCATGTGTCGAGTGGTGTTCTCTTCCTCCACAGTCAGAGTCTCAGGCGCCGTCGCATCCTGAGGCACCTTACTGGCGGGCGTTTTCCGACTCTTCCTGCGTGCCAGTGGTTCTTCATCCTCGTCGTCGTCAGGAAGATCGATAACAGTATGGGGCGGAGCTGCGAAGAAGAATCAGGATCAGAGGTCGCGAGTCAGTCGACTAAAAATGGTGTTAAGAATACAGTACCTGGGTTCGAAGTTGCCGCATCCTCCATCTCGTGGTCATCGGCCCGGGCCGAGGTCTCAGAAGTAGCAGCACTGCAACTCCAAAGGATCAGTCGACTAACTTCAGCGTCGACCAGAAATAAAGTTCGCACAGAATAAGAAAATATGAGCAACACAATTACCCTGATATGGTGGGGATAGACACCTTCATCTTCGGCAGGAGCTTGGTCGGCTTCGATGAGGCCGCCCTGAGCTGCTTCGGCACCTTTTCAGTCGGCGCCGGAGAGGTGGTCCGAGGGCGCTTGGTCGACTGAGTGGCGGTCGCAACCCCCTTACCACGTTCGGTCGAAGGGTCGTGGACAAGCTTCGACCGCCTTTCTGAGCGCGGTGGAACGGCCTCCTCCTCCTCTTCTTCTTCGTCCTCGATGTCATCTTCGTCACCTTCATCATCATCATCGTCGTCATCATCCCCTGCAGCATCCGAGTCCCATTCCTCCTCTTCCTGGCTCTCGCCCCCGCTCGCCTCGCCCCCGCTCGCCTCGCCTTCTTCAGTCGAAGCTTGTGCCCCATTGGGCATCGAGTACAGCTCGGTGAAAGCCTAGCAGATGCCCAAACAAGGATCAGTCGACCAGTCGGCAGGGTTAGCAGAAATGAATACGACAAGGACACAATGGAAAGCAGAGCAAGTGTACCTTGTTTGGGTCGCTGTTGTGGTCGAGTGGAGGAATCCTTCTGGCTC
>NW_021303998.1:0-909 GCF_002162155.2 Triticum dicoccoides
CGCGGCAGGCGAGGAGGCGGCACCGGTGGCGTCCGGCAGGCGGCGCGGCAGGCGAGGAGGCGGCAGCGGTGGCGTCCGGCAGGCGCGGCACGCAAGGAGGCACGCGCGTCGAACCGCCTGCGTGCATGCGCGCCTCGGGCGCCGTGATTGGCGGCCGACACGCCACACGACGGGTGTGGGATTGCGTGGGGCCGGCGGGCGTGGGGGTGGGGCCGGCGCGGCGCCACCGACAACGCGTTGACTGCGAGCGGCCGCTTTAATTTTTTTCCCTCCCGGGCGGGCGGCCGGCCTGTATTCATATACGTATACCTCCGTCTGTTTTTTTTTGCGGGCGGGCGGCCCGGCGGGGCAATCTTATGCCCATCCTACCCTTTGTTATGAAGGGGTATTGGGCAATCTCAGCCCTCCTTGTGTTTACAGGGGGTCTACCGAAGCGGAAGTGAACATAATATGCTATCCGCTCGTTGACAGCTCGACCATCCGAGAGGCGTACTTTAATCGTGACATGATCACTGATCTTCCTCTTACCATCCGTCGAAACAAGCATTCTTAAGGAAGTTAGATAACTTAGTTAATTACAGGATGGGGGCATTCGATGCAAACACTTGTGCATTCAGCTAGAAATGGTTTTTTCCATCTAACGAAGCCAGATACACAACGCTTGCTTTGAATTGGGGGACAGCATGAGCAATAAGTTGAGTATTACTGGTGATCTTCGTCTGACCACCTGATGAAAATGCAATCGAGATTCCAGCTGTGTATTCAATTACTATCATGCCTCTGCTATGGCCTCTCAAAATGCGCTTGTCTCTCCACATCTTTCCAACGGAACTTTCAGATAGAATGAGAAGTGGAACACATGTGCGAGCAGAGCCGCCAGCCACCACTGTAGCGAAGGTTGTGACGCCT
>NW_021303999.1:0-1317 GCF_002162155.2 Triticum dicoccoides
AGGCCACGCCGTTCCGCGTCCAGGAGTGGACGCCCGACATCGACGCCGAGCTCTTACAGCCACTGTACCGTGTGCGCGTCCTACTGGAGCGTGTCCCTCCTCAGGCTTGGTCGCTGGAGACGGCGAAGAAACTCCTTCCCATGTGCCGGATAGTCTCGATCGAGCGCGAGACGTACATGCGCAGGGGCATGTCGTTCTACGTCCTACACGCAGAGGTTGATCACCCCGACATCATCCCGCGTGTTGGGCGTCTCGACATCGCCCATGACTGGGCGCTGGATGAGGAGCTCGACGACATCGATCTGCCAGATTGGTTTGTGGAAGTGGAGCAGCTGCAAAACCAGGTGTACGGGAGCGGACTCCTTCGAAGGCGGCACGTCCTCATCCATGTGGACGGCGTGCTTGAGATCCTCCCTGCTCCTCCGTCACTGCACACTGGCCGGCGTCCCGCACGGCGCCCCCTGGTGAGCGAGCTCGTGCCGTCTACCACTCCGTGGGTTGCAGGGTACGTAGACGGCACGGGTCTCGACTCATCTATGCTTGGGTTGCAGCAAGTTTACCGTCTGCATTATGTAAGCGGGAGTGATGGCGTCGTCGTGCCGTGCATGGTCCCTGTGACTGACGGCTATGCGTGGTTGTTGTCCGACTCAATGGCCCCTCGTCATGGGTAGCTGTTCTTTTTGCTTCCTGTTGTCGTTGCTACCTGTAATGGTAGGGCTATCGCTTGTCGCTGAAACCTTGTATCTTGATTTCCTGTAGTTTTTTTAACACCCCCCCCCCCCCCACTTTACTAGAGCGGGGGCGTTTGAGTGTTTTTCTTACGTTTTGCTACTTGCCATCTTTATATTTTTCATCTGACAAAAGCTGATTTAGATCTGGTTATTTTCAATATTATTATTTTGGTTTTTAGATTCCATGTATCGTACTACCGGAAGAATGTACTGCTCGTCTGTTTGCCGTCGTCCATACCTGATATGAATTAAGGATGTTATCGCATTTCAAATATTTTATCATTTTTGATGCATCATTTAAAAAATCTTTTCGCACTCATACCTCTTCCCAATCACGCCCATCAAAAAAGTTGAGGGGAATAAGGTATTTCAGTAACATGCTACATTCTGAGTACTAAAACAAATAAAGATAGCCTTGTCTGCAACGAAAACAAACCATATGTAAAGTGAAACAAACAAACCTACAAACTGATTGAAAACTTCAACTCATAGTCTAATAAAAATGTTTGGCTTATTTCCGATTATTTTTAGTCAAAAAAGTTCATGAAAAAAATCATTTGTTGGTATTGAAGGGGACTAAATTTTG
>NW_021303999.1:3537-4304 GCF_002162155.2 Triticum dicoccoides
CGGCATACATTTTATTGAATTGGATGACGAAACTGTTGAGAGGTGCTGATCTTGCGACATAGCTTTTTAAAACATTGTTCATGCACTCGCTTCTTTGAGTGCTGCACATCTTTGCGCAGAAGTTGTCCTTCAGGTATGGTTTCGCCCACTTTACCCTAACCTCATAAACTTGCTTCATGAATGAGTTTCTGTCGAGACCATATGTATACATTAATACATCCCACTCTTTTTCAAACTCATCCACGGTCATCATCTCATTGATGAGCATGTCAAACTCTATGCGGAATGCAGAACCCTTTCTGTATACGTTGCCCACTTTTTCCTTCATCTTTTTGAAAACGTGCCATTTGCACCATCTGTGGATAGTGGTTGGCATGACTGAAGCAATTGCAAGCTCCATCTGCCTGCTTTGGTCTGGAAAAATGTAGACACAAAGTGATTAGTACATATATATGTCGGTGATAAAGGTAAAAATTACTTTGTACATACAACAAGAATTTCTTACCTGTCAAGAACGTCTTGGGTACTTTGTTGTCCACTGAAGATAAGAAAGTTTCGTATGCCCACTCGAAAGATTCTACAGTTTCTTCACGAAGCACAACACAGCCAAAAACACAACATTGATAATGATTGTTTACGCCGATGAACATGCCTACAGGCATCTCGTATAGGTTGCTCTTATATGTTGTATCAAAAGTCACAACATCACCAAAACATGTATAATCTGCCCTGCTTTTTTGATGGCACCAATACAATCCAGATACCCT
>NW_021303999.1:6704-8045 GCF_002162155.2 Triticum dicoccoides
GGACGACGCCCCCGGATGCAGCCATCGTTGGTGTGACCGTGGTCAGACAATGATTTCACCCCCCGGTATACCTCTACGTCTATGATCAACATGGGGCGCCCAGCCCGAGCCACCCCGCCGCCCACGCGACCAAGGTCACCAGTCTACATCCCGTGCTACGAGCTCCGCTCACGAACACCTCAACTCTCACCGCGGAGCCGCCGCCCCTGGCGCCGGACACCCCCAGCGACAGCCACAAGGAACCTATCACCAGCAGCAGCAACCCCCCGCCATCGTTGCAGCTGCCAGCGCCTCGATATATGGAGTCGGAGGCAAACCAGGCCAGGGAAGGGGGGATGGGGCGGAGCGATGCTAGACCTCGACCGGCACACCCCCACGCTGGTGACGGGTGGACAGACCACTCATTCCTCTCCAGCCACCCTCCTAACGTTACCCCGTGCAACACCCCCACACGGCCTCTGGGTGAGATCAGCAAGGAGCACGCCGAACACCTGGCCGACGACAAGGATGCGCAGACGGTCAGATCCTTCATGGAGACGACCACATGACAAGGAGCACGCCGAACATCAGCCGCCAGCAGCGGCGCGAGCCCCAGCAGATGCACCGCGCCCCGCCGACAAGATGGCTCGCATCGTCCAAGGGCGTCGATCAGCAGACCTGGCCGAGGCAGACCCAGCCGCCGCCCCAGACCCAGCCGCCGCCGCAGCCCAGGACGCGCGCACGCCCGTGAAGCAGGCGCCCGGCACAGCCGTCGTGGGTCACCTCCGACGACAAAGAGTAGCTAGAGTAGTACGTAGGATTCCTTCTGCATGTTTGGTATGGATATATGAGACTAAATTTGAGGGTGTTCCCGGTCAGTACCCACGGACGCCACTAGGCACGTTCGCGCGCGTTTGAGGGCCCAGTTTTACCGAACTCTGCCTGTAGACTCACGGGGTGTTTCAAGCCGATTAATCGGGTACTGACCCGTTACGGGATCCTCATCCAACAAAAAAGCCCAAATGTTTAACTCGTAACCAACACCTTACTCCCCCCTCCCCCAACCACCCCCTCCCCCCAAAAAAAGCCCGCTCATACCAAATGTAGGGGTAGCCCTCCTCCGCACCCCTCCCGCAACCCTCGCCCCCTCTCGATCCATGGTTGCTAGCCAAGACCCAAGACCTAACTTGGTTGGCAGGAGTAGATGAAGCGGCGGCAAACAGGGGATGGGGGGGGGGAGGAGAATAAAGATGGATCCACGGACGTGCATTGCTTTAATACCTTTATTGTATATTTTTTTAGGGGGCTTTTTTCGTCCAATTCTTTGATATACGTTGCATTGCTTTCTTTAATACCTTTTTT
>NW_021304000.1:0-878 GCF_002162155.2 Triticum dicoccoides
TTCCTTCTTTACAATTCTGCATTACATCTTTAAAATCAGCATCATGCACATATTGATCTTTGATGGTCTCCAAACCAAATATTTTGAAGTCAAGTTGTGAAAGCATAGTATAGCGACGAGACAATGCATCAGCAATAACATTTTCTTTTCCCTTCTTGTGTTTAATGACATAAGGGAAAGTCTCAATGAATTCAACCCATTTAGCATGTCTACGATTCAGTTTAGCTTGACTTTTAATATGTTTCAAAGATTCATGATCAGAATGTATAAAAAATTCTTTGGGCCATAAATAATGTTGCCATGTTTCTAAAGTCCGAACAAGAGCATATAATTCTTTATCATAAGTAGAATAATTCAGACTAGGCCCACTCAATTTTTCAGAAAAGTATGCAACAGGTTTGCCATCTTGCAATAACACCTCCTAATCCAATTCCACTAGCATCACATTCAAGCTCAAAAGTCTTATTAAAATCAGGAAGTTGGAGTAAAGGAGCATGTGTCAACTTATCTTTCAATACCGTGAAGGCTTCTTCCTGTGCAGTACCCCAAAGAAAAGGCACATCTTTCTTTGTAAGCTCATTGAGAGGTGCAGCAATGGTGCTGAAATCTCTCACAAAACGCCTATAGAATCCAGCGAGGCCAAGAAAACTCCTCACTTGTGTGACCGTTTTGGGCTGCGGCCAACTCTCAATAGCTTCAATCTTGGCTTTATCAACTTCAATTCCCTGTGGAGTAACAACATAGCCAAGAAAAGATACTCGGTCGGTGCAAAAGGTGCACTTCCCAAGGTTACCAAACAAACGTGCATCACGTAGAGCAATAAAAACAGCACGTAAATGTTTCAAATGTTCCTCCAAAGATCTGCTATAAATCAATAT
>NW_021304001.1:0-1742 GCF_002162155.2 Triticum dicoccoides
ACGTGGATTGTGGGTGAAATGATGATACCATGCCAAGTGTCAACCTTTTCAGAGATCGTTTTGTAGTGATTTTCAATTTCACGGTCATTTAGCTCTCTAAACAAATCGGTAAATGATTGAAAAATAGCAAATGATGTTAGAAAGTGTTGAAAATTGATGACGTCGCTTTGAATGGTGCATAGGAACACAAAAAAGACTGGAGTTCAAATAAGTTAAAAAAATGAAGTGCCCGTGTAACAGATGAGTTCTTGTCTGGAACCCTGATACTCCGAAATAGATTGTCCAGTTTGTACACGAAGTGCATCCGGTTTTTGCCGTAACCCTCTCTACCCTTTTTCACATGCAATGTGGGTGAAATGACGATACCATGCCAAGCTTCAACCTTTTCAGAGTTCATTTTGTAGTGATTTTCAATTTCACGGTCATTTAGCTCTCTAAACAAATCGGTAAATGACAGAAAAATAGCAAACGATGTCAGAACGTGTTGAAAATTGATGTCCTCGCTTTGAATGGTGCAAACAGAACGCAAAAAATCTGGAGTTAGAATAAGTTTAAAAAAATGAAGTGCCCGTGTAACCGATGAGTTCTCATCCGAAACCCTGATACTCCAAAACAGATTGTCCAGTTTGTACACGAAGTGCGTCCAGTTTTTGCCGTAACCCTCTACTCTTTTGAACATGCACTGTGGGTGAAATGATGATACCATGCCAAGTTTCAACCTTTTCAGAGATCGTTTTGTAGTGATTTTCAATTTCACGGTCATTTAGCTCTCTAAACAAATCGGTAAATGACTGAAAAAACAGCAGATGATGTTAGAAAGTTTTGAAAATTGATGACGTTGCTTTGAATGGTGCATAGGAACACAAAAAAGTCTGGAGTTCAAATAAGTTTAAAAAAATGAAGTGACAGTGTAACAGATAAGTTCTTGTCCGAAACCCTGATACTCCGAAATAGATTGTCCAGTTTGTACATGAAGTGCGTCCGGTTTTTGCCGTAACCCTCTCTACTCTTTTTTCACATGCCATGTGGGTGAAATGATGATACCATGCCAAGTTTCAACATTTTCAGAGTTCATTTTGTAGTGATTTTCAATTTCACGGTCATTTAGCTCTCTAAACAAATCGGTAAATGACTAGAAAATAGCAAACGGTGTCAGAACGTGTTGACAAATTGATGTCCTCACTTTGAATGGTGCATACGGAACGCAAAAAAGTCTGGAGTTCAAATAATTTAAGAAAAATGAAGTGCCCGTGTAACCGATGAGTTCTCGTCCGAAACCGTGATACTCTGAAACAGATTTTCCAGTTTGTACCTGAAGTGCGTCCAGTTTTTGCCGTAACCCTCTACTCTTTTGCACGTGGATTGTGGGTGAAATGATGATACCATGCCAAGTGTCAACCTTTTCAGAGATCGTTTTGTAGTGATTTTCAATTTCACGGTCATTTAGCTCTCTAAACAAATCGGTAAATGATTGAAAAATAGCAAATGATGTTAGAAAGTGTTGAAAATTGATGACGTCGCTTTGAATGGTGCATAGGAACACAAAAAAGACTGGAGTTCAAATAAGTTAAAAAAATGAAGTGCCCGTGTAACAGATGAGTTCTTGTCTGGAACCCTGATACTCCGAAATAGATTGTCCAGTTTGTACACGAAGTGCATCCGGTTTTTGCCGTAACCCTCTCTACTCTTTTTCACATGCAATGTGGGTGAAATGATGATACCATGCCAAGCTTCAACCTTTT
>NW_021304002.1:0-2151 GCF_002162155.2 Triticum dicoccoides
TGCGACTGACAAGGCATATTTTTTGGTCCACCACTAATGGTTAGTGCAGATTTTTTTCATGGATTTTTGCTTACTTTAGCTCGGTAGATGCTCAGTATTGTCTTAATTGTACTTTTTTGGGAAGCGGCTATGCATCTTAATTAGGCATGAGTAAGATCAGAACCAGCTAATTATGTACATTTTGAAAAAGATCCAAACTAGATATAGTTTTCCGCTCAGTTTGATCCAGTACACCTGGTCAGGAAAATTGTGGTTCGCCAACCTATCTGATATAGCCTTGAAACATTCTGATTTACACAAACTAAGCTGGGGCATAGGGAAATTCATGTTAGTATCTGACAATGGAGGATGCGGTCACTGTTGAATCAATAAATTGACCAGATCAACGCCTTGTTTTGTTACACGCAACTGCCCTATACCTAACCCCTCAAAGAAACAGAAAAACATGTTGTATCTCTCTCCCCAGATCAGGCGCATCCATGGCTCCCGACAGGGATAACTTCCGACGTCGATACTTCCCGGACATCTGGGTGATGCCGCTCGCTACCAACCAAAGTTCCCCCTGCCCCCATTAGAAGATGCAGCCGATACCACTACCTTGCAGCCATAGATTGATTCCTTCATGCGCTGGCAGGCTAGATGTTCAAGGAGGTAGCGGAGGTGCAGCCGTGTGTCCATCCTCTCCCATTGAAGGTGCCTGGTACAGTGGTACCCCATGATCCTCCTTTCAATTTATTTTTTATTGTCAATTTGTGTTTGCCCCCAAACTTTTTTTTCCTTCTTCAATGAGTACAACTCCTATGAGCGGTTGGTCAGAGCTCTAATTTGGGTGTTGTTCGAGTTCACCTTGTTATGTATCAGAATGAATGATGGGATTCATGTTTTTGTACATATCACAGAGGATCTAGTACAAGAATATTAATACTTCTACATATTATCACCTCACCTTCCGTACCATTGTCCACTTGTTTTGTGCTACATCCAATGGTGGGACGCTTATTTTGTTACCATGGAATGTAAGCGTACAATATACTTCTGATATCTCTGAGCGTGTATATAAACACTATAGATTTGGTAGTCTTTATAATTCTGTCCAATTTATGTGATCTATAACCATGGTGATCAAAGTTTCTCTGTGTTACCTTTATATATGACAACAGATTATAATTCTGTCAAATTTATGTGGGCTATAACCAAATAAAACATTGTAATTTCATTCTGACAGTAGTTTAGCTGGTAAATTTTATACAGATTGTAGTAATATCAAACTGATGTGGGCTTTAACCAAATGACATACAATATTTTTCTCTGTCCGCACATTAACTGGTCATTTTTATACAGATCATAATATTGTCAAATCGATGTGGGCTATAACCAAACATCACTGTGATTTCTTTCTGTCAGCACAACAGCTAGTAAGTTTTGTATTGCATTGACACTATCACAAGAGAATATGTTTTCTTACTGTTTGCAGATATTCAAGGATTTAACATTATGGAAATGTTCAGCAGATGATCTTTTGTAAGTGAAAAGAATACATTTTTATAAGAGCAATCAATGTGGGACCAATATAAGGTGTGTGATTTATCCATGTTCCAACCTTTTCTGCTGACAAAGATGGTTCAGAACAATGTAGTCGTCATCTGTTTGACAGATAAGCTGGATTATCTCTAGATCAGCTGGCTCAAACTAAATTTGTTGTGTCATCCATACTAGTGTAGAGTTTCTATTGGACCGAAGATTACTAGTGTTGACAAGCATAACCAGTCAATCCTAAGAAATCTTAGTTCTATAGAGAAGAAACAAATAAATTATAAGTATTCTTTTTGAAACCAATGTATATTTGTTATTTAAAATTATCTAGCTCTGCTTCTCTATATTTCCTTTCACCTTTTCTGGTGCTAATGTGCTTTTATTGCAGGATTTAGAGAAAAAAACTAATTATATGGACAGATTATAACAGGTTTTATATCGGAAATAATCTTGAAACGTGCAAGGGAAATCTTTACATTTTTCTAGAAGCCATATCCATAAAAGCTGCGAAAGCCGTCAAGCTGATGTACCAAACTAGCTATAGAATTTTTAGATAGATTTTGACATAGAATTTCCATTTTATTTTCGAATTGGTTTTAACTTTCAGATAGTCAGAAT
>NW_021304003.1:0-3443 GCF_002162155.2 Triticum dicoccoides
GGTCAAAGAGAAGATAAAGCAAAAAGAATCAGAAGACATATGAAAAGAAACTCCAGAATCCAGAACCCACGAGGATTTACCTGACTGAGTAGGCTCCGGCGGGGGCAGAGTGGTGGTGGCTGTCACAGCAGCCAACATGCGCTTGAGCTGCACAATATCCTGATCAGTGAGCGACGAAGTCGAGGAAGACGCACGAGTCCCACTAGAAGAAGAGCGCTTCAGGTCTCTCCGCTTCTTGTGATAATCTGACTCTGGGTGACCTGGCCTGTTGCAGTAACCACAGAAGGTGTGCGAGCGCGACCAACCCTCTCCTGAAGGAGGGTGAACCGTCCCCCTGGAGGTGTGGGCAGGAGCAGTGGAGTGGTGAGGTGAGTAGAAGACACAGGAGCTCGTGCAGCAAGAACAGTGGGAACAAAAAGCAGACCAGCAGACCGGAGGCGAGTCTCCTCAGCACGAAGCTCGGCAAGCATCTCTGAAATAGGAACACGACCACGAGCAAGCAGATGAGCACGCCAAGGCTCAAACTAGGGACGAAGGCGAGATAGGAGCTCATGGAGACGATGGAACTCCAAATCTGACTGCACAGTCTGGCAACAGCGACAAGTACCACCAACCACAGTCCTGAGAGAGTCGAGCTGACGCCAGATGGCAGAGCTCTGTATATAACTCATCTTGCTGAAGAGCATGATCCTGACGCACCACAGATAGGTAGAGGGCATCATCAGATGGCTGATATCGCTGACAAAGATAGGACCACATCGCAGCAACAATACCTAGACCCATGAACTCAGACGCAAACTGAGGTAAGACACTCGCAGTGAGAACAGCAGCCGCTCGAGCATCATCGTTGCACCACTGAGTGTAAGCAGACAGATCATCCCGGTAAACAGAAAGAGCATCTGAGTAAGCGGATACCTGCTGATCATAAGCATCCACCGCAGCATCATCAAGGGCCTTGGCTGCATCCCGATCAGCCTGAGAAGCTTCAACAGCAAGAACAGGCGGGACCGGCGGGATAGGAGCCACAGGAGCAACAGAGCATGGTGGACAGGGGACCTCGCCAGAGAGAACGCCCCACAGGAGAAGACTGCGCATGTGGATGCGCATGAAGCCCACAAACTCATCATAATTGGTGCCATCCAAGATCACCGTGCACTTAGGAACAACCACATATCCCGAAGAAGACATGGCGGGCTCTGTTTTTTCGGAAAGTCAATCGTTCGATCTCAAACCAGATTGAGCCTCTGCGCTCGAGCGGAGCTCTGCAACCAAAGAAGTGGGAGGCCGACATGAGAAGCCGATCTAGGCAGGGGGGCGACGGAGGGCCTGGACGCGAGCGGCCGGCCAGCAGCAGGCCTGGGCGCGAGTGCAGCGGGAGACGAGGCGGCCGACCAGCAGCGGGCCCTGGGCGCGGGAGGGCAGCTGGGGACGAGGCCTGACGGGACAAGGGCGAGGCTGGGCCGGGACGGAGCCGACCGGACTTGGACGAGACCGGGCCGGAGCGGAGCCGGCCGGACCTGGACGAGGTCGGGCCGGAGCAGAGCCGGCCAGACCTGGACGAGGCCGGGCGAAGGCAAGGCCGAGCTGCAGCCAGTCGGGACGTGGCAAGCTGCGGGCAGACGAGGCAGCAGTAGACGAATCCGGGCAGAAAACTAGCAGCGGCGGCAGCGGCTAGAACGGGAAACGCACGGAGTTGCAGCATGCAGGTGAGAAGCTAACCTAGCATATGATATCATGTTGGATAATAAGCAATAAGCTTTACTGAGTACCAAGGGCCAGAACATATACATGTGTCCTAAAGTGCAGAAAAGCCTCTTATACAATGAGGATGTACAAATAAAAACTATACACATCTAACATAGCTCTCTTAAACAAATATTATTTCCTCCAATCCATATTAATTATCGCTGATTTAGTACAACTTTGTATTAAATCAGTGATAATTAATATGGATCGGAGGGATTAGTAAACTGATACTAACACCCTTTGTCGTTATAGACAAACAAGGTTGAGAGAACGACTGAGTCCAGGATTTGCAAATCACAAAAGATGAACCAACCTGTATGTGCTCAATTAGTCTGTCACACTCTGACGACCAACAGTAAACCGAGGGAAGCTATCCAAGAATGCCAGTTTTTACAAACCAGCAACACGAGTATTGGCCTAGAATGTCAAGACTGGACGCGGGTAACCACAAGCACTCTTTCAAAGTCCGCACAATCAGCCGACGTGTATCCACCTACAAGCATAAAATTCAGAAGTAAGCTATCATATTCAGACTGTCAAATATTAGATTCAGACTCCAAAATTAGGATGAACATGACTAGTATCAATCTGCCCAGAACGTGAACATCAAAAGCAATGAACCATGTTGTGACAACACAAATCCATATGGCCTAGTCACTGAGAGCACCTTGCGAGCGGTCATAACAGCTGTCTCACCCCTCGACAGGAAGATGTCAGCGGGTGATGGAGGCAGCTCCAGGCTCTTGGGGGGCACAGGCTAGGCAGGAACACAACCACCCTGCCAATGCTCGCAGGTTATAGCCTTATATTGGATAGAGAAATTTTTGTGTCTATGCATGTTTGATAATACAGACTACAGTTCTGATCTGTTCTCTTTTTCTACAGACTGGGATTAATTTCATCATTTCCCACCCGCAAAAAAAAAAACCCATCAGTTCCCACCTTGTATGTACCAGGTAACAGAAGATGTTCAGAATCTAAAGTAAAAGCTCAAAAACCCTGAACTTAAATTGGAACCGGCAAGTTCATCCCAACAAATGTGTGGATTGTTCAAATAAGTATCATGATAAAATCTTTTGATGAGACAGTGGGGCTTATATTGCTTCACTATCTTAGGTTCCCTGTGTTCCGTGTTAAGACCATGCAGGCCACAACTCCTGGCCCCTGCATGTTCCGTGTCTCTAGAGCCCTGTTAAGACCAGGCAGGCCACAACCCCTGCATGTTCCGTGTCTCCCACAAGTCTTACCATGAGGGATTACATGAAATACAACTAAGCTTTGCAGATAAAAAGTCTAGGTGATCATTCAATGTTTGTGTTTCATTGTAATTCCATAACTGTCTTGTTACTCCTGGGCTCCTGGCAACAAATGTCATTCCTCATATTTCACAAGCACATTGCTAACTAGAACAAGATTTGCAAAGAAGATATAAATAGCAGGCAGTTCAAATCAACAATAGGAGAACCTGATCCAGTTCCATCTAACAATAGGAAATCCTAATCCAGTACCTAGTATAAGCTATTACTGACCCAAAAGACAGCTAACCGATACTGCACTTGCCTTCTCTTTTTTTCTAAAAGGGGATCTCCCCGGCCTCTGCATCAGAACGATGCATACGGTCATCTTATTAACCAAATAAAAAGGTTCCAACAAGGTCTCAAAGTCTCCAACTGGAAAACTGAAAACAAGCTCACACA
>NW_021304004.1:0-696 GCF_002162155.2 Triticum dicoccoides
TATACGCGAATCCCTTAGTCCTTGTGCTGTTCCTATTATTCTAGTGCCGAAAAAGGATGGTACATCACGTATGTGTGTTGATTGTAGAGGCATTAATAATATTACTATTCGTTATCGTCATCCTATTCCTAGGCTAGATGATATGCTTGATGAATTGAGTGGCTCTACAATATTCTCCAAAGTTGATTTGCGTAGTGGCTACCATCAAATTCGTATGAAATTGGGAGATGAATGGAAAACAGCATTTAAAACTAAGTTTGGATTATATGAGTGGTTAGTCATGCCTTTTGGGTTAACTAATGCACCTAGTACTTTCATGAGATTAATGAACGAAGTTTTACGTGCTTTCATTGGACGATTTGTGGTAGTTTACTTTGATGACATATTGATTCATAGCAGATCTTTGGAGGAACATTTGGAACATTTACGTGCTGTTTTTATTGCTCCGTTTAGGCCCAAAATTTTTCGAAAACGCATTTTTCGAAAAATTTTCTGGCTATCCTATTTTTAGGTGTTTCTGAGTGTTTTGAGACAGGTGCCATTATAGGAAGTTTTTTTTGACCCGTTTCCAGTTTTTGGGTCCGGGCAGTCAAAAAAAAAAATTGGTCAAAAAAAAATTTCGTGCCCATCCTGTCAGTTTGAGCTAAGAAGAGTTTTGAGACACTCGCCATTATAGTGATTTTTCGCAAAAAAAAA